>NW_022688879.1:223538-225974 GCF_011630105.1 Anneissia japonica | reverse complement strand
GGCCTATATTTTTTATCATTATTTGTATGCCTTATGTATATTTTCATTTTTTTTTCTATTATTGTGTTGTAGATTTTATTCCAAACCGCAAACGCAATATTCAAACATCTCAGGAGGAAGGGCCTAAAGAAAAGGAAAGAAAAGTAGAACAATCAATAGAAAGTCCAATAAACGGTAAATAAAACACAATATTTAAAATGATTTCTTTCTTTTTGACATATTTTCCTTTTTAAAAACTTCGGAAAAACTGAGTTTTTTACATGCCTTTCATTGTAATTGACTTTCGTCTGAAGCTCCTTTAACATAAACAGAGTAAAACATTAGTAAATTTGGTTAATGATAACGATAATAATGATAATGATAATGACAATGCCAATGATAATGATAATGATAATGATAATGATAATGATAATGATAATGACTATAATTATTTTTATTTTTAATATTATTTTGGTATATTAAATAGCATAATTATAATACATTACAATATATCATAGCATCAATAAACGTCAAAGATATTATAAATCACGAAAATGTAATAGAGAAGATGAACTGAACAATTAGCAAGAATTAGACAAAATAGCTGGAAAAGTGACAACCAATGACAAGTTAATGACAGAGAGGAAGACAAAAAAAGTGATGGAATGAGATGAACTAATCACATACATGAATACGGCAAAATGAGCAAAACGGCAACAGGCAAAAGGAAGTGGGAACTGCTGGAGGGCTTCGCCCAACATTAGATGGGCAAAGTCTTACTGTGATGATGATGATGATGATGATGATGATGAGGACGACGACGATAATGACGATGATGATGACGATGACGATGTTGATGATTATGGTGTCAACAATGATGATGATGATGTCGGCGAAGATGATAATGATGATAATGAATGTAATGTCAACAACGATGATGGTGATTACAGTATTCTAAAAAATATTTATTTATATGATTAATATTAATATTTTTGTATTATTATCGACCTTATTTTAAAACATATTTTGAATAATATAATTGTTTATTGACTTTAAGCTAACCCGGGAAGTAGTCTCCAATCTGATGTAGGAAGCAGTCTCCGATCTGATGTGTCGGTACAGATGAGTGAGAAGGTAAGTAAGTAATGCATATTACAATAGTTTGATGTCTCAATTATTTTTTCGGTTATATCGTGGCCTTTGATTTTCCAGCGACAACGTTTAATGATATGTATGTCTAGGTAGTAAAGTTATAATGTAAAAGTTAAATGAGCCTAAGCTTTAGTATATCTGACTTGTCCTTTCAGAATCAGGGGTATATAATGCTAAGCTATAACCATACCCACCAGAAGTAAGTGTATATTTTTATTATAAATATTGTTATTATGGTTAAAATTTTTATTATTATTATTATTATTATTATTATTATTATTATTATTATTATTATTATTATTATTATTATTATTATTATTATTATTATGTTATCATTATTCATGTGCTTGTTTATATTATTAATATATATCAATTAAAAAATATTATCAATGCGCTGGGAGATTTTTTTGTATATAAAACTGATAATTGATAATCATACATTTTAGTCCTATCATTGAAAATGATTGATATTACTGTATAGAGTCGTAAAAATGATAAGAGATCGATTGAGGGAACTGACTTACGACGTCTGGATTGATATAGAGAAAATGACTGGATACGTTAAAAGTACGATGAAGAAAGCCGTCAAAGATGCTGGCATAGTTCTGATATGTTTATCAAAGAAATACGAAAAAAGTAGGAACTGCAAATTCGGTAAGGCTGTTTAACAAACATTCACCAAACTTGTAGACAATATTAATGTAAATAGTAATAATAATTGTTTGTTTTAAATATGAATATTCTAGTAATAATAATATCAAGATCCATATCAGCACACATTCTTCGACATATATATAACTATCTAATAAATATGTCGTATATATTTTTTTTTTAATGTATGTTTTTACAATGTGTTCTAATTTTGACATGCATAATAAAGGTTAAAGTTTTTCATACATACAGTAATCAAATATGTCATATATTTTTTTTAATGTATGTTTTTACAATGTGTTCTAATTTTGACATGCATTTTAAATAAAGGTTAAAGTTTTTCATACATAATCATAAATAATGCATGTCTACTATTTGGTTCTTTCTTCTTTTCGTTTTATGATATGCCAATTGTCTTATAAATATATAGAATGTGATCGCATTCAGGAATACAACAAGGCTTTCATTCCGCTGATTATGGATGACTTTGATAAAACCAATTCATGGCTTGAAGAGCTTATTGATGATCGCATGTATGTCTCATTTAAGGAAGAGGCAAAACTTGAAGAAAGCTTTACGAAACTGCAAAAAGAACTAATCGGCAATAAATGGGTGAGAAATTAATATTTAGTACATTATACATAAATATGAAAA
>NW_022688879.1:212633-223456 GCF_011630105.1 Anneissia japonica | reverse complement strand
TGACGGAACAGAGAAAATCCAATCAGAATGACAAAATAAACTAAATATCCACTGGAAAAAATCCCAATATCTGCAGACGGATCCGTTTCGGCTTTACATGCCTCTTCCGTGAAAACTAGGGTAGGCCCTGCAGTTCCAAACGAAACGATCGACCAAAGCATGGACCTAGGCTAGGTATTTGGGTTTTCTATCTGGGGTTGGTCTTTATTAAATAATGTTTTGTTAAAAGAGAGATTTAAAGAGAGGTTTAAAGTGGCTATAATAATCATCACATGTTATAGAAATATTACTTATCAATTCTTTTTAGTCCATAAACGTACGTGTCCAAATTTCCTTTTCATTTATCTGTAGAGCTGATAAAATTTCCCTCTCTTCATTTATTTCGAATATCCTTTTTCCTTTAATTTAAGCCTTTGTATACTGTTTTGCTTTCCAAGTATTCTTTAAGAAGGCAATCAGATCTACTCTCTCCGCCGTTTTGGAATGCAAATAGTGGAACAGCTATGCGCCTACTCGATTGTGGAATGTTTTGGGGCGGGAATCTCGGTTAGTAGACACAGAATATTGTCATTCTTAACGCGTCCTATAAAGCTCTTACCAGACAGCACTAGTCGGAGGTTCGTGGACAAGATCGGAGATCTAATACAATCTCTACTGTGCATCAATGGACGAACACTAGATCTAAAAATAGATTCTTAAATAGCGTAATATATATTTTAATATAGGCACATAGGATAAGCCCATAAAAGACAACAAACGGTCACATAATGCAAATAATTTAAAATTGTAAACGGAACATTAGAGAAAATCCGTTTCATGGCTAAAATCCGAGATATGTAGATCTGAAGTCAGGTGCTCGAAAAGGATCAGCCCCTCTCCCACTAGGGGTTTTTTCAGCATACGAGTTACAAGAGAATGCCGAGTTGCTAACTCGGCAAACTCGACAAAAACTCGTAGGACGATTCGGAAAGCTTTGAGAGGACTCTTACCTACACGTAGCAGCTCTGAACTCGTCCAAAATTATCTCCACGAGTAGATAACTCGTAGTAAACTCGAAGAACTCGTGGGTAGCTCATAGAGTACTCGGGGTACTCCTACCTAGCTCGTACACTACTCTGGATACTCGTCGGCGGTTTTGTCATTTACGAGTTTGATGCTGTATCACCCACTAATGTAACAATCAACCACTAATGTAACATTAACCACTATTGTAACAAAAATCAACCATTAATGTAACATTAACCACTATTGTAACAAAAATCAAACACTGTTGTAACAATTTCATTAACCACTATTGTAACAATGATTTAACCACTGTTGTAACAAATTCATTAACCACTATTGTAACAACAATTTAACCACTAATGTAACAACAACGTACAATATATAGAAGTCTCCAAGCCGAAAGCTTATTTACACTGTCCTATTAAAATTTCATATTTATGATTGTTGTGGCATTTAAAAAAATATATATAATTTTCGATATAGATCAGATTTATTAAAATGGTTTGAGACATGGTAAATATAGTTTGGATATTTAAAGGTCAGTGTTCATAAAACACAGTAAACAGTTCCCAAATGTATGTATGTATCTGTATATATGTATGTATATATATGTATGTAAATATATGTATATAAATATATGTATATATATAAATTTTTATATATATATAAAATATATAATATATATAATATATATATAATATATATATACTATATATACTATATATAATATATATATACATATATATACCGTACTATATATGCGGTTTTGTCATCTACGAGTTTGATGCGAGCACCCAAAAAAGAGTACGAGTAAGTACGAGCGCACCGAGTTGGCTCGTACCTAACTCGATTCTAATTCGGTACACACTTGTAATTATATCAATAATCTCGTAGTTAACTCGGTGCTCTGCTCGGCATAGTTCGTACATAACTCGTAACAAACTCCATAAAGTCGTACCTCACTCGTAGCTAACACGTAATAAGCTCGTATAGGTCCTTTCCAAAGATCAAGAGTTTTAACTCGTAGAAATAGTACGACTCTTAGGTGAAATAAACCTAGGTGGGAGAGGGGTTTATACTACTAATCCAAACAGTCCATTACGTACAAAGGCACAGAATGACCTTCCCAAACAATTTAAAGACATTAATTCTATAGATTTATTAAATAAATCCAAAAAGTAATATATTCTTCACATAAAACGTAGCATTATTTTGGATCCGGTGTTAGGTTAACTTGTAAATTAACACTTCAAAATGAGTAATGGTATAATACACATTTTTTCGTAATTGATATGAATTAAATAATTATATATGTATAATTATACTGTATACGCATACAATATAATATAATAATAAAATTAGTATTACTATGATTAATAGTCTGTAAGTACTGCTTATGTCTCAAGTATGTTCTAACTTCTTAAAAATTGCTCTTCGAAAAAACTCAAAACTCACTATTTCTTACAACTATTGGCATTTTTATATTAGGAAGATTTAGCTCCCCGATCGGAAACCAAATCAAACAAGGTTGGAGCCCTGCCTACCACACACAAACAAGGCATACCACCGACCGATCAGTGTACCTCCGCTGAAGTGCTTCGGGATCAATCGGCACGGGGCGATATTCATCTCCCTTCTGAAGACAAGGATCTTGTGAGTATTGTGGCTGAAATAAGCCAACACATTATATCATCCCCAGAACTGTTTACAAATTATTAGAATCTATAGTGGTAACGACGTTTAAAAAAAAAAAGCGAAACGATAATACATAGTGTTAAGGACCTGTTTATACTTGTAACGATAACGATAAAAAGCAAAAAGCAATTTTTCATATAGAAAATAAAAGAAATAAGAGAATTTTTTACATTAGGATAATTCGACAACGATTGATCGTGTATACGATAACTAAATATTTTGGCAAATTTAGATGACGTCATAAGTTTTTACTACTACGATTTTATGGCTTCTTCTATGAATTGAATGACGTTCGAAGCACGAACTCCTGTAGACCAAACCCAGTACCCATGACGACTAGTCCTTTGTGGTGACATTTCTTCGTGTCATTAGAATAGCGTTACGATGAGCTAAGAAATGAATATTACTCAATGGCTGATAAAATCGATAACCTTGAGCAATACAGTGGGCGAATGCTTACATTATGTCTATTTTCCGTTATGATTATTTTATTTTATTTTTTATTTTATTTCATTTCACAATCAACAGCGGGGAGCCCGCCACTTACAGAATGGAATAACATAAAACAAAGATAACAATAAAGAACAATCCAGTTACAATACACATAAAAAAACACAGTCAAAAATCTAATTATATAACTTAATTTTAAGTTTAAACGTTCTAAATGAATCATAATAAATATCAATAGAATTATCTTTATCAACAAGAGAATTATAAAATTTAGGTAATCGAACAATAAAACTAAATTTAGTAGCATTAACACGAGAAAATTTAACATTAAATAAGGAACTGATAGAATTACGACATAGATAAGTTTTAACAGATAAACCAAAAACAGAAAATAAGATCAGAACCATAAACTCCATTAACGCAATTATAAAAAAAAAAGAGAGAATCAAGGTAATTTAGTCTAGAACTTAAAGTAGGAAGAGTGATATAATTGGAAGGGATATTACAAGTACGAGAAACAAATTTAACAAATCGTTTTTGAATAATATTAATTTTAGTAAGGCATGTATTAGACATGCAATTAAAAATAACAGAATTAAATTCGATATAAGGTCTAACAAGTGAACAATAATAGTTAATGCTTTTTTGTTCATAATATTCCAACAGTTGCATTTAATTAGGCCTAGCATTCTATTACTTTTGCAGCAAACCTGTTTTATATGCTCATTAAAAGTCAACTTAGAATCAATAGTAATAACAAGGTCACGGTGAAAATATACGACCTCCAAGACGTGGCCGTTAAAATTATAAGGGAAAGAAATTTTACGTTGTTTAAGTGTGATAGTCAAAATCTTGCATTTGTTTAAGTTGAGGGACATTTCCCAAGTGTTGCACCATAAGTACAATATGTCTAAATCGTCTTGATTTAGATTATAGATTTGGCATCGTCAATCTTACTAACCAGTCGGAACAATTTAAGGTCATCAGCATATAATAGACATTGCGAAGTAAAATTATGAGGCAAGTCATTGATGAAAAGATTAAAACATAAAGGTCCTAAAATAGTGCCTTGAGGAACACCAAATTGTACCGATATCCATTCAGACGTAGCACCATCCATAATAACTCTCTGTTCTCTATGTGTAAGATAGCTACGAAGGAGTTTCAATAAGTTACCAGTAACGCCGAATTTAGAGATCTTGTAAATGAGTAGATCGTTATTAACTCGGTCAAATGCTTTTGAAAAGTCAGTATATATTACATCACACTGAGAGATATTATTGAGAGCATTATATGCAACAATTAAAAAGTTAGCTTAATTAGTAGTACAAGAACGCTAGGAATAAATCCATGCTGAGCAATTGAAAGTGCAGGAGCAACATGGTCATATAACACATCATAAATTATACGTTCATATATCTTAGCAATAGTAGGGACAATAGAAACAGGCCTGTAGTTACAGACCTCATTTCTTTTACCACCTTTATGGACAGGGTGTATATTGGCCATTTTCCATGCTCTAGGGAACGTACCTTCACTAAGTGACCAGTTAAAGAGCATACACAAAGGTTGAGAGATGGCAGGAGCACCAAGTTTAAGAATAATATTACTTATGTTATCACTACCAGATGACTTTTTTACATCTATTTACACGTAAAAGTGTTTCGATACGTAAAATATCAATATTAAAAGTAGAAATATTGTCTAAGTCATAATCTGGAAGGTCAGGATAAATAGGCTTTGGAACGCTATTATTGAATACAGAACTGAAGTATTTATTAAATAAATTAGCTTTCTCCTCAGGAGAAGAGGCAGAAGTATCACCATGTTTCAAGTTTACAGGTTTAATTTTGCAATTATATGAGGATTTAATCCAGCCCCAAAAACGTTTAGGATTAGTTGTCTTATCGTTTGATAATTTGGTAACATAACTGTAGTATTTACTACGAGAAAGTCTCTTGAATTCAGCTCTAGTGGCTGAAAATTATCATTATTGGATGCATTAGGGTGTTTCTTTTTTAACCTGAATAACCTTTCCTTCTTACGAAGAAGATTACGTAATTCAACATCAAACCATGGTGGTACTCTCCGTCTAGGTTTTACTACTGGCACAACATCTTTAATAAATGCTAAGACCAAAGAAATAAAATCATCAACAGCATCATTAACATTAACACTGTAGGTGAGAGCTAAGTATATTGAGCTAAGTATATTGTTGAAAAACCAGTTACCTGTACCTCTCAATTGTTACTTTTGTAACAATCCGATGTCTAAGATGTATATACGATGTATTTCAGTCATAATAATTACAGAAGTCTTGGCTGTTTTATTGAATTGGAATGTTTACAGCCCTAGAATGCTAGGCCAACAGAGTCAGCCAAGCATGTTTCAGAGCCATTGTTTTACTGGCTATAGTGAGGCTCCTGCCCTGCAAGGAATTTGTAAACACTTGCATCCTGTAAGGCCCGGAGGACAGCTTAGGAAATTTGGTAAATCAAGGATTCCGTATACAAGCAATCACTCTTTAACATTCCAGCTACTTCTTTCAGGAGACATTCACATAAACCCTGGGCCAGATAGGCATAGGCCTACGTCTGTTCCAATTATTCCGTCACAAAATGGTGAAAGAAATAGTACGAATGAAAGAAATGAGCTCTCTGGAATATTTTTTAATGCACGAAGTATTAATAGCAAGTCCCATGCACTAGAGATGTTCCTCAACAGTCAGCAGTTTGACTTTATTTCCATTATTGAAACGTGGTTGACTTTGGATACTGTTCTCCCGGTGAGTACGCCTTCAACTCATGTCATTTTTCGCAGAGATCGTTGTAACAGGGGAGGTGGTATACTAACTGCAATACACACCTCACTCAAGCCAATACGTCTAAACGACTTTGAACCTGACGACATTGAGCTGATATGGGTGATGTGCTATGGCCACAAATGTAAGTGGCTTATTGGCACCATATACCGCCCGCCGTCATCCTCGGTTTCTTTTTGGGAGAAATTAAAGACAGTGTCCCAGTTAAATTACGCAAGAAATCTAAGAACAAGCCATGGATCTCTAAAGATATTCTAAAGCTTGCCAATAAGAAAAGAGCGTTGTTCAAAAAATTTGTAAAGACTCAATCAATGGATACTTGGATAAAATATAAAGAAATTAGAAATGAGGTAAAATATAAGACCAAAAAAGCATACTATAACTATGTAAACAAGTTGTTCTCATCTTCTGATAACAAACGTAGATTCTGGGGTCATGTCAGAATGAAACGTAAATCTTCTTGTGCTAATGTTTTTATAAATAATGGAACACAAATAGAACATCCAGGAGATATTGCACAGTGTTTTCAAAACGTTTTTTCTTCCGTTTTTAATAATTCTGAGAACATTCCTGAACATCCCTTACCTTGTTTATATCCACTACCTTATCTAATGTTTATTTTTCTGTTGAGCAGGTCACTAGCATGCTGCAGAAACTTCAAACAAACAAGTCTGCAGGCCCAGATAACCTCTCTCCAATGCTTCTCCAGCTTTGCGCTCCAACTTTTTCTCCAGTTCTTTGCGAGTTGTTTAATATTTCCCTCTCATCAGGTAACGTGCCTGAGGGTTGGAAGAGGGCACATGTCACTCCTATATTTAAGAAAGGAGTGACTACCGATTTTAACAACTACCGCCCGGTGGCTCTAACATCTGTTGTGGGTAAAATGCTGGAGAGGCTGGTGGTACAAGCACTTCTGCAGCATGCTACTGATAATTGTTTGCTCATTGAGAACCAACACGGTTTTTGACCTAAAAAGTCATGTACTACGCAACTTGCAACTATCATTTATGACTGGTCCTATATTTTGGATCAAAGATCCCCACCACTCATTGATGCCATTTTTTTAGATATTTCAAAGGCCTTTGACCGGATGCCTCATGATATTCTCCTAAATAAGCTTTCCCAGCAATTTAACATCTCTGGGGATATCTGGTACTGGTTAAAGTCATTTTTGACTAAACGTTTTCAGAAAGTTCAATTTAAGGGATCCTCATCTAACTGGGTGGAGGTAACCAGTGGGGTATTGCAAGGCAGTGTACTTGGTCCCATTCTTTTTAATTTTTTTATTAATGACATTGCTTGTTCGCTTAAATGTCAAACTGCTATTTTTGCTGATGACACCCTTGTTTATAGTCCTATAACCTCTCCTCAAGACTCTCTCAACCTTCAAGCAGACCTTGACCAACTTACTCTGTGGAGTGAAGTAAACCGCATGCCTTTCAACGTTCTGAAGACAAATGTTTTACATATCACACGCTCGCGTAATAAACAATTGTCTTCCTATTTCTTGTCTGGCTCTCTTATTAGTCCGGTGACCACCATTAAATACCTTGGTGTTACTTTCAACTCAAAATTGACCTGGGAGGACCATGTCCATGCCATTGTTTCCAAAGCTAAGCGTATGCTTGGTTTTGTTTGGAGCGTGGCTGGACATGCTTCGACCAGTGCATTTTTGTCTCTCTACAAAAGCCTGGTATTGCCAGGCCTGGAGTATGCTCAACCCGCCTGGTTTCCATGGACTAAAACTTTGTCAGATCTGCTTGAGGGAGTCCATAGAAGAGAAACTCGTCTTGCTCTTAAACAACATCGAGGACAGATGAGCTTTGAGGAGAGGTTACATTTGCTTTCTTTTTCTTCTTTGTCTGTCAGAAGGGACAAATTGCTTATTATATTTTGCTTTAAAGTTCTGATGGGCCTTCTAAGCTGCAGCACGGTTTATGATGGTATCAAAATCAATACCAGACATAATGATCGCTTGTGTTTCCATCACCAAACATCAAGGACCCAAGCATTTTTCAACTCGGTAGCCATCATGTTGCCTCGTGTTTGGGACCAGCTCCCTAGATTGTTAACCGATGCTGCAGTTTTAGAAAGCCCATCCTCTTTTCTTTGTAAGGTATCTTTGTATTTTGATTCGTTGTAATGTTTGATTTTTTAATGTGTTGCTGAATTTGGGGTTGGGTAAACCGGCTTTGCTACAGTGATTTGGTTCACTCTGGTTGTCCCTGGTCTCCCCAAATTTCAGCTTTTTTTTTTTTGTTGTTGTTGTTGTAAATGACCAAATAAATAATGAAATGAAATGAAATTTTCACAGACATTTAAAAGTGTGTTAATTAAAAGATCCTTATCTATTTTCGTGTAGTTATATGGAATCCTGTTGTTGATGTTGTTAATATAAAATCTAGGACGACAGTGAAACCTAAAAGTAATTGAATTATGATCAGATTAAAAAATATCATTACCACAAGCAACTGAGTTGGATATATCTTGACAACATATGACAGGATCGAGGATGTTATCACAGTGAGAGGGAAACATATTGCATTGAAAAAGATGAAAGTTATTAATAATTGAATTCACGAAATATTGTTCAATATTATTGCTGGTAGTTGCAGTTGTATATTTTGACCATTTTATACCTGGTAGATTAAAATCACCTAAAAGAATAAGTTCACAGCCAGTGTAATTAAGATATACATCATCTAAAGAAGATTGATTTAGTTCTTCAAAAACTGCAAGTTTGGATTTAGGATGAATATAACCCAACACAAGAATGATCTTTTTTCTTCTAGAAATGGTAATCTCAATGAAGATGGCCTGTAAGTTATCCTTCTCTAGGTGATAAAGACGTTGGGATAAAAGGTTGGAATTTACTAGCATGAGCACTCCTCCCCCTCTAAGACCATTATTTCGGTCTCTTCTATATAGCGTAAAATCCTTCACGGAAACTTCAGCATCAAGAACGCTGTTATTTAACCAGGTTTCAGTAAAACAGACAATGTTATATTCGTTATTTATAAGATGAGAACGTAAGGTGCAGTTGTATGTTATAAGTTTGTTCTTCAGGCTTCTCGTATTCTGGCAATAAACATTCAGGCTTTGAGATTTACTGGAGTTCAAAATTGCAGCTTCAGGTCCTGGGTTAACAATGATAACGAATTGGTCTCAATAGAATTTCCAGCACCAGCTATTGAGGATCTTGCTATCATCACGGATCCCCCTACTCGTGAAGAAACAGCCGAAGCCATAGCAGCCGTAAAAATAAAAAAGGAAGCTGTATTGGACTGTGCTGTTGCTGCTGAAGCTCTGCAGGGAGGAGGTGATTGCATGATCGACATCATTCATGCTTTTTGCAAAGAGGTATACACTCTCACCTCCACGACAATGGGTCACTAATTATCCCTCTACCTAAGAAAGGCGACCTCTCCCTTTTGTCAAATTAATGTCTATTGCAGCAAAAGTCTACAATAAAATCCTGATCAACCGTCAAACCACATATTGATCCTGTGCTAAGGAGCAACAAAGCCGGTTTCAGATGTGGTCGTAGCTGTGCGCAGCAAACTCACATCTTGATGAGGATCATGAATGGTTTTAAGGAATACCAACTGCCCCTGATAGTCACTTTCGTGGACTTCAAGAAAGCCTTTGACTCCATCAACAGGACAGTTATGTTTGCAGTACTGCGTCATTATGGCATACCTTTACTAAGGCCATCCAAGTACTCTACAACAATTCAAGTAACTGTCATAGTGGATTGGAACATCTCAGACACATTCCCAGTAACAACGGTTGTCCTGCAGGGTGATGTCTTAGCCCCTTTTCCGTTCATAATTTTAGTGGATTTCCTTGTCTTGAAATCATGTGGAGCCGAATCTGGTGTTATGACAAATCCACGCAGATAAAGGCGATACCCAGCTATAATGTTGAATGACCTGGACTTTGCCGATGACATCGCCCTGCTTGAGTCCTCAATGGCACGGGCCCAGTCACAGATCTCCAAAACAGTAGCAGCTGCAGTAGGGTTAGGTCTAGTTATTAGTGCTCCGAAAACAGAGTACATGACCGCTAATTACAACTTACAGCCTTGAAGATTATGGCAATACCATCAACCATGTATCTGACTTCAAAAATATATGGGATATAGGATGTAATCAAGTGCCGAAGATTTGAAAGGTCGAAAAGCTCTGTCTTGGTGTCCATTTTGAACATCTCTAGAGAAGTACATATTTGCCTATCGCCACCAAAGTAAAGCAGTTTAAGACAACTTGCGTCACGGTTCTCTTATATGGCTGTGAGTCTTGGATTATATCTTTAGTGTAAGTGTACGATGAGATGATAAAAATACACCACACTAATTTATATGTAGAACTGTACAATTTATTCCAAGTGAAAAGCGTATTTACAAAAACACTTGAGAAACAAGTTGATGATATACACACATTGATAGAAAGTGAAAGTAATGTGTCTGTAAAAGTACAAATGTATGTGATATAGCATCACCTTTCATACCATCTGACCAATAAGGATAAGTAATTGCCTGTCCTTGTCTAGTACCTGGGAAACTCATCAACATTCCCAAATGATGTGTGGTCACTTGAATTAAGGCAAATGACCTTAAGGTAAATGACCTTCCTAAAATTGGTGTATAACCCATGAAGTTGAGATATTAGTTAAAAATGCAAGGTATTATTTACACACAGATCCTATATACAAATTTACAGATGGTAGTACTGCTACATATCCAAGGATATGGAAAGCAAAATTACGCTTTTGCAACATCTTGCTTCAGAATCATACTGAACATCAAGCGAATAGACAAGATTCCAGAAAGAATACGCCATGTATGTACCAC
>NW_022688879.1:180039-212510 GCF_011630105.1 Anneissia japonica | reverse complement strand
CCATATAGGCAATCTTATTTAAACGAAGTGAAGTTCGTCACACGTCAATCTATACGCAATTCAACCGTATCAAGTTGTGAACACCAAGATCATGAATAAAAACAATATATAAATGGTAAACGGAATGAAGTAAAATCAGAAGGACAAAGTTAAATTAACATGGTAGAGTTGTTTGTTGAGTGAGGGCAACTAGGGTAGGCCCTACAGTTCAAAACGTTCGACCAGCTAAAGCATGGACCTAGGCTAGACCCACGTTCAACTGCAGCACCTCTAATAAACACAAAGCCAAACAAAAGGCATTATATAGATACAACCCAGATGTGAATCTTTCTTTCTTTTTTCTCTTTGTAATTTTGGCCTTCAGCCCGTATTACATAACAAAATCAAAATTCTCTTTTAGATGGTCATTTAACTAAAACATTTTTCAATACTTATTGTAAGTAATCTTAATTCTTTTTTATTTCAAAATACGTGGCTTAAATAATTGATTTTTAATATTAAGGTATCTATTTATAAAACTATTATATAAAGGGCAGCTAAATAAAAAGTGAAATTCATCCTCTATTTCTCTAATATCACAAACTAAACACAATTCTATTTTCTCTAACAAATCCTCTGACAATTCTTTACAGTTTTGTGGCTTTCATTATAAATATCTTAAGCCAATAACTAACCATTCTAATATGCCTGAAATATTTTATTTTTTCGTTTCAGGGCTAAAGTCCGAGATCTAGATCTGAAGTCAGATCCTCGAAAAAGATACTACTAAGCCAAATAGTCCATTAAGTACAAAGGCCCAGAATGACCTTCCCAAACCATTTAAAGACATCAATTCTATAGATTTATTAAATAAATCCAAAAAGTAATATATTCTCCACAAAAAACGTAGCATTATTTTGGATCCGATGTTAGGTTAACTTGTAAATTAGCACTTCAAGAAACATAATAAATGGGATGGAAGATAGGAGGCACTCAAGTGGTCCTTTTAAGACTGTTGGTTAGTCCGTGATGTGTTTTAATTTAAACATTTGTAAAGTCTTTTTTTTTTTATATTTCTTGTAAATATTTTGAGGAAAATAGATAATAAGGTAATAGGTTTAATTTTTGTTTACATTGTTTGGGTCATTTCCTTTGTAGATGGTACTAAAATTCCATTAACTAGCTAATTGGGGATTTACAAGATTGCACCCTAATAATCTAATAAGTGAGTATCAATCTGTAATACGGTATTTGGTTTTTCTATCTAGGGTTGGTCTTTATTAACTAATGTTTTGTTAAAGAGAGATTTAAAAAGAGGTTTAAAGTGTCTATACTACTCATCACATGTTATAGAAATATTACTTATCAATTATTTTTACTCTATAAACGTGTCCCAAATTCCTTTTCATTTTTCTATAGAGCTGATACAATTTTCCTCACTTCATTTATTTCGAATATCCTTTTTCCCTTTTATTTAAGTTTTTGTATACTGTTTTGCTTTCCATGTATTCTTTAAGAAGGCAACCGGATCTACTCTATCCGTTTAGAAATGGAATTAGTCCAACTGCTATGCGGCTACTCGATTGTGGAATGTTTTCGGACGGGAGTCTCGGTTCCAGTAGACACAAAATATTGTGTCATTCTTAACGCGTCCTACAAAGCGCTTACCAGACAGCACTAGTCAGAGGTTCGGGGACAAGATCGGAAATCTAAAGATACAATCTCTACCGTGTATCAATGGCGGAACGCTAAATTTAAAAATAGATTCTTAAATAGCGTAATATATATGTTAATATAGGCATATAAATAAGCCCATAAAAACACCAAACGGTCACATAATGCAAATAATTTAAAATTGTAAACGGAACAGTAGAGAAAATTCGTTTCAGGGCTAAAGTCCGAGATCTAGATCTGAAGTCAGATCCTCGAAAAAGATACTACTAAGCCAAATAGTCCATTAAGTACAAAGGCCCAGAATGACATTCCCAAACCATTTAAAGACATCAATTCTATAGATTTATTAAATAAATCCAAAAAGTAATATATTCTCCACAAAAAACGTAGCATTATTTTGGATCCGGTGTTAGGTTAACTTGTAAATTAGCACTTCAAAATGAGTAATAGTATAATACACATTTTATCGTAATTGATATGAATTAAATAATTATATTCAATATTATTAAGGTATACGTATACAATATAATATATTTTAATAAAATTATTATTATCTATGCATTAGGAAGATTTAGCTCCCAGATCGGCCAATAAATCTAAACGAGGAAACGTAAAAACCACTGACAGTTTGTCCCAGCCCAGCAGCGATTCAAACAAGGACGGAGCCCTGCCTACCACACACACACAAAGCATACCACCGACCGATCAGTGTACCTCCACTGAAGTGCTTCGGGATCAATCAGCACTGCTTCGGGATCAATCGGCACTGGGCGATATCCACCATCTCCCTTCTGAAGACAAGGATCTTGTGAGTACTGTGGCTGAAACCATAAGCCAACACATTATATCATCCCAAGAACTGTTGACAAAAATTCTAGCATCTATAGTGGTAACGATGCTGTTATAAAAAGCGAAACAATAATAGATCGTGTTAAATGCCTGTTTATACTTGCAACTATACAAAAAAATCGTTGTTACTACTACGATTTTATCGTTTTACCATGATTATGGCGGCTTCTATGAATTGAATGACGTTCGAAGCACGAACTTCTCTAGACCAAACCTAGTACCGTTACGAATGCGTGTCCCATGACGACCAGTCCGTATTGATAACATTTCTTCATGTCATTAGAATAGCGTTGCAATGAGCTAAGAAATATTAATTTCACTATTTGCATAAGATATCCATTTAAACACAAATACTTGGCAAGTACTTTTTTTGTAAAGTTTAGGAGTTAAAGGTTCCGTGTATAATAAGAAGTAAGGAATTGGTAGGTATTAATTATTATTATTATTATTATTATTATTATTATTGTTGTTGTTTTCGCCCCATTGTTTTTTCACAAAGCAATACCCATTTTCTTATTAATTTCACTATTTGCATAAGATATCCATTTAAACACCAATACTAGGCAAGTACTTTTTGTCAAGTTTAAGAGTTAAACGTTCCGTATTTAATAAGAAGTAAGGAATTGGTAGGTATATATATTATTATTATTATTATTATTATTGTTATTATTATTATTGTTGTTGTTGTTGTTGTTGTTGTTTTTGTTTTTTTGCCCCATTGTTTTTTTCACAACAATACATTTCAATTCAAGAAGCATTTCAAAAAAAAACATTTACAGATTAAACAGCTATTAGCATCTCTCAATTTTATATTCGATATTATTGCAGCCTTCATTTTTTCCAAAGAAGGATTTACAATTTTTCCCCTTTACTTGTCAATCGATCTTTTGAAATTATAAGACCAAACTAAAAGAACCTAGTTATTGGCACTCTATATAAAGCTCCCTCTCTTGATCTATTCTAGTTCATCAACCAGTTTGACCCTGTATTACCTAAATTGTCTAGGGAAAACAAAATGTCTTATTATTCTTGGTTATTTTAACATCGACATCTTCAAACATGAATTTAATAATGACGCGAGTAATTAATTTTTTAACGTGTCCCTAGGCTTCTCCAACACACAACCCACTGAGCCACACAAACAAAAAACGCAATATACATGAATTGAATAAAATTCATTTATTAAAAATGGTTAATAAATGATAAAACATACAAAATAAAAATTACAGAAATAGGGGGGGGGGGTCAGCAATCTCACAAAATTAAATGTTGTGTAAACTATTGGCTGACCCCCCCCCCCCCCAAGTTTTCAAAATGCTTTTATGACATAATTTATACAGAATATATAACATAAGAATAATTAAAATTGTAGATACAATTATTATGATAGTATAGGTAGGTATTCGCTTAAAAGTCTTGGTAAAATACTTAAAAAACCCATACAGCAACATGAGTTGAACGCCCAGACAAAATGAAGGAAGCGAGAAAAAGAAATAGAAAGGTGACGCATGCCAAATTCTCGACATAGGTTTAGATATAGACGAGAATTCCACGTATTGGTGTCTGAACTGGGTCAGTATTTGTTAGGAACAATTGGCTTTGGCTATTCCTAAACGAAATATGGACAGCAAATCCACCAGTACATGCTCCTTTCCGGGTATATGTTTAGCCTCAAAAAAGAATATTATATTGTAAACATGACAGCACTAACCAGCGAAATAGTATTAAGCAGATTGGGGTCTTTTGCTGTCATCTTATTGATAATCGTCACGACAGCCTGATTGTCGGATCTGAACAGTATACACTTGTTAGCTAAGACTGGGTAACAGGTCTCGATATAGCGACCACTGGAAACAGTTCTTTTTGGGTAATATGGTGGTGGTTCAATTCCTTTGGCCAACGTACAGCAAACCAATGTGTGCCAAAAACAGCAGCACATCCTAAAGATCCAGACGCATCATTGAAATGTCATGTTTACGAATGACTCCAAGATTCCACAATAATCATCGCCTTCCCATTAAATGGAGTGAAGCCACATGTCAAGATCCGCTTTAACCTCTTGTCAATCTAATATACAAAGATGGGTGTCTGACGCTGATTGTAAGGTTGATAAGCCGACGAAGGAAGGTTCTACCGGGGACTACAGAACAAGTAAAATTTGGCAATCCTATCAACGACTGAATTTCACGTAACTGTACGGTTTGACTTAAATAGGAAATACGTGAGTTTAGACTTGACCTTGTCTATGTCAGGTAAGGGTAACCTGCACTCCATCAAGGAACTTCTACCTCAATCCCAAATATGGTTATAACTATTGTAGTTGCCACAGTTTTGGATTCCTTGATCAAAATACCAACTTTAAAGCATAGGATAGAAAACTTAGCCAAAGAATCACGACACATGTTTGAGAAACGGGGATCGATAAAAATAAAAAAAAGTTTTCCAAAATGAGAGCAATATGTGGAACATTAAATTTATTTTGTATAATTCACACCAGAGCATTGCATATAGATTTAAAAAAAGAGCGATTTGCGCCCATCGGGAGGCACTTCTCCTAATAAAATGATTTTTTTTCCAAGAAAAACCCAGTATGTGATGGTCGGCAGGATGATTCTGAAAAAAATATAACAGGACGAAAGAAAATATCAACCAACATTTTCAGTAGTAGAGCACTCCGACGATACCAGAGTAGCATTCTATAAATACCGGAGCACTAAGAAAACCAGCCGTTACGGAAGTCACCTAGTGGCACAAAAGATCTTTTCTCTTATCTTCCGAAAAAAAGTTGTTTTCTTTTTTAGCAATCATTATCTTCCTCTTATTTACCGAACTCCAGAGTTTCTAATACCAGACATAGCTTGCTTGACAACATTATTTCAAATTCATTTAATTGTCATGTCCTAACCTTTAGTGGCTTAATTTATAGTGATTTATGTGATCACCTTCCCGTCTTTCCCATCAAATAAAGCAGCTTGCTCAGATTAGGAAGAGATCCCTAAGTATAGAAACATTAATCCCTTAACAATTGACCAATTTCGATATGAAATTAGCAATCAGCAGTGACCTGAAGTGTTTGAGATGCAAGACACTGACCTTGCATACAATAATTTCGAAAGTTTGTTCAAGAACCTCTATGAAAACATTTCCCCTACAAAAATCGCAACAAGAAAAACCTTAAATTTAAATAGTGGATGTCTAACGGTCTATATTACCTCTGTGAAGCATAAGCAAAATCTTTACTCAACATTTCTTCACTGTTCATCTACTCAAAATGAAAATAAGTACAATTTTGTAAAGAATTAAGCTCTACAAGCAAGCTGCCAAAACCAACCACTTTGATAATCTTTTCCTTAAATACAAAAATGATATCATGTCTACCTTGAGTATTATAAGATTACTTATCAGAAAAAGCCCTAAATATCAGTGAATAATGGTGACCTTACCAATGACCCAGAAAAACATTTTAACCACATTATGAGTCTGACACTGAGTAATCTTTATTTTCACACAAAATCAAAAATATAAAATAACATACAATGTTTAGGTGTGAAAAATTACCACCACAAACAAGTTACAAACTGTTGTACTGCGTGGCGAACTTAACTTAAAAACTAATAATCACAAATTAATTACAAAATATTTATAATATAGTAAATAATTTTAAAATACTACTACATAACAATTAAATAAAAATTCTGTCACGAATGTAAGTACACACATGTTCGCATGCGCACGAGCACATAGGCCTACACTCCCACATACAAACATATGTACACATAATTACGCATGTACATATTGCGTACATGCATATGTCCAAGGAAAAGAACAGTCACTTGTCCTCAAGCCCCCTTTCCTTTTTGCTGTACGCTGATGACACTACTATTTTTTACTCTAATAAAACCATTCAAACTTTATTTTTGACTAAATACTCTCCAACAATGCCTTATTATCTTTCATGTGTATTTATTTATTTATTTTTATTTTTAGTTTTTTTTTACAAAATGATGTTTGGTGTCTTTAACTGTAGCTCTTCTTGTGTTTTTTTTTCCGTGTCCTCTTTCTTTCTGTTTGCTTTTCGTGTCTCATACGTTTGTGCTTTTTTCCTTTTCTCCTGAATTTTTCTAATCTTGTATTTTATTTTGTATGAAATAGAAAATGAACAAAATAAATGTCACTATGAATTAAATTGAATTAAAACCGTTACATTCTACCTGTTATAATGTTATTAAATAAAATATATGCTAACTATAAAATAATTATGTAATTTTTAAATATTATATAATAGGATGAGGAAGTACAGCATCCACATCCAAATGTGCTTCTACCCTCTTCTGTACAAACAGCATCTCAGCCCACTACAAGTGTAAACCAATTGCAAGGTTAGTAGATGTCTCTATTCTTGGTGACCCGAGTAGGACTACATGTTTTGTGATTTTGACACTGCTTAAATGCAAATAAGATCCACATTATTTAATATTTAACAACTGGGAGAAAATGGACCCAGTATAAAATTCTGTAATATAAACTGATTAATTGTTAGTGTTAAAGCTATAGCGGAAGTTGGTAATTGAGAATGAATAGGCAACGTGAACAAAGCGTGATGAAAACCAGACATTACACTCACTTTTATGAATAATCCAAATCTTATATAAGCTAACCAGTAGGCCTATTTTCTGTGCTAGTATGAACTCAAAATCCGGAAAAAAAAAACACATTGTGGTTGACAGCTTATAGGATTTTGTTTTTTTAAGTGGAGGGGTGATGGCGGGTATCTGCGGAACAAATACTGTATTTTAAAGGCATGGCCAACTCCTTGACATCACGCAAATACGCCACCAATGCCACTCCAGAAAATGCTGCAGTGGATTTAGTAGCAGAAGATTTAATCAAATGCGCAAAACAATGACGCAGCGAGTTATGTATTATTTTCTGTCTCTACCTAATGACTGTTTACATTCTCTTTAAGGTCTTTCTAAAGTACATTATTCAATGTGGTCCCATCTAAAAATTAATATTTAGCAGCTATAAGCAAAAAAATATGTTAAAGTTGGGAGAAAGTCGCACTCAAACTCTCAATTATACATACAGAAATTGTTTATCTAATTGAACTTTAATTAAGCTTTTACCTAATTCGAATATTTCGAACAACAGCACTCAGTAGAGAGCATATCTCCGCCCAACCCAAATCCCTTTTTATAAAATAAGCCATAAAAAAGTCGTGAAAAAAATGTGACACCCACTTACTTTTCAACCACCACATACTTAAAAAAAAAAAGACCAACCGGGTAACTGTAAATGCCTTAGCCTTTCATTGTATTAGTAATACACCTGCCAATTCCTTTCAGACGGGAACATTTTACTTTTTTAGTTGACAAAACAAATACATTCCTAGCATTAGGGTTGAAATAAAAATATTATGCAAATAGTCAATGGTTCTTAGCGTAATTTGTTTAAATATAAAGATGCATTAAAAACATTCCCAATCAGTTCCCAAAAACTGAAGTTACTACATATAAAACTCTAAACACATTAACTGTAATTGCACTAATTTGAATATTCATCACATAGCTATTGTTATCTGAATACGGTATATGGTAAACCTATTTTTTAAATGGTCCTCATATCCACACCCTACTTCGAATCGTGAAACAAAATTTAAAACTTCTTCATTAAAACATGACCAACTATTTTGGAAAGCGTCGTTTTGATTCATTTTCGAGACATTTACGTCTGGAACTTAATCGCCCTCAAATGCACACCCGAATTTGGATCGTCGACATCACTTCATAATGTCTTCCTTGTAACTTGATTAAACTTTCATGTAAATTTCATTTTGATTAGTTGAAATATCTGGTCTGGGACGTTTTCCTTTGAATGGTCCTCATACCCTCTTCCTGATGGTAAATAATATTTAAACATTCTTCATTGAAACAAACTATTCTGTGTAGAATTTCATTTAGAGGAATTGATTACTTTCAGGAGATATTTAGGTCTGGACCTTAGAATTTTGAATGACCCTCAAATTCACAGCTGAATTTGGAATTATCACCAAAACCAAATAAGTTCTTCCTTGTAACTTGGTTAAAATTTTACGAAACTTTCACTCAGATAAGTTGACACTTTTTTGAAATATCTGAAATAGAAATTTTGCTCCTAAATCCCTTCAATTGTCCTCACATCCACTCTCCGGACCGTCACCAAAACTCCCTGTTATTATCATTTATGTCTGTGCAGCCGTTTTTGAGATAATATGAACACAAAAAACACAACAATGTGACAAACACACACAAACTTACACGACTGAAAACATATATCTTCTCGCGGAGATAATAGTAGCAATAACAATAATGAAGATGACAATGACGATAACGATGACGATGATAATAAATTTGAAGCATATTTTGTATATATATTTATTTTTAGAATTTTCATCTGGAGAGCAAGGTACCATCTTTATTTCTTGTTTAACGTACAATATTCATTAGTTATATGACCGCCCTAATCAGATTTATGTTCAGATTCTTTATTCATCGTCGAATACATCCACACATGATATTCTGTTTCCGAGTGATACATTCAGCTAAAAACAAGTTACTGCACAACAACAAAAACTATACACTAAGTATACAAACAAAGAATCAACAAAAGAAAAGAAAACATTACCGATGTTATTAAAAAAGGTTAAAATTTTTATACAAAAAGTCAAATTTATTTAATTATTATTATCAACTTATTTCTTATTTGATTAATAAGAACATTATAGGCCTACATTTAAATAGGAAAAAAATATTTACAAGTTCATTATCAAGTAATCTAATATTCTAGTAAAAAAAAACAAGATATCTATAAAAATTTATATTGAAGTCTTGTTGGACTAGGTAAGAATCAGTTCCTGTATTTGGCTGTTAGAATTAAGTGTTGGCACAATTCTCCTGTTCTGCTAACATTATATAAGCATATAAAGGATGTGTTAAATCCTTTGGAGCCACTTTGAGTTTATTCATTATAGCTTCTTCACATATACCCTTCATATCCTTAACATTATCAGGTGTGTGGATTCAAAGGCGAGCCGCCCCCCCCCCTCTCAATTTTTGTTAATATGAAAAATGGAATACTATAATCATATTTAGGTCTGAGAGTCATCTAGAGTTGTCGTAATTATAAATATTTGTTACAGACGGCAGTCTAGACCACCTCAGCCAAACCATGGTTGGAGCTGAGAAAGACTCTCATTTTTGAATTCCTGGATCCGCATTGATAAAGCCTAATAGTTTCGTAACATATTATTTTGCATATTCTATCTTTCTTTTGTTTAATCAATAAACCATTATACTAGAAAACAGTAGTGATTGGATCATGATCTGGTAGAATCGAAAGAAGGTATCCATTCCAACATTATATGATCTTACAGATAAAATAAATTTGCTGTTTAACCTTGGTTCATAATTTAGTTTTCAATTTATTCTACACAAATATAATGAAGATTACAGTGAATATTGGTGAATACAATGTATTTCGTTAGTCCAAAATTGTTAAAAATATTGATTATAATGAATATTATATACAATAAGTTCTCTTTTTAATCTAAATGATTAATTGTAGGAAATGGATTAAAAATTGAACAATTTGTAATAAACTCGGTGCAAAAAGTCTATAAATTTTTGTTTAGCTATAACTGTCTTTGCAGTAGGGCTATTTAGGAAAAATATGAGTGATTAAAATAAGAAAGTGCTTTTTTTTCATGTTTTTCAGTAAGAGAGCCAAGGTTTACAAGAATGATAGAAGACATCTCAAAGAACAGCGGTGAAGACATAAACATATGGAAAGTAGCCCTCAAAGATCACATTAAGGACGTCAATGTATTAGACAAAGCTGTATCTACAAAGCCACTGTTAAATGAATTAATGAGACGTTCAGTTCTAGAGGAAGGGGACGTAAGCATCATATTAGAGACCATAAAACTAACGGACGCTTTGCATTTGAAGAAATACATCCCCAATTGCCCACCACCTAAAAATATAATAATCACTCACTTTACAAAATTTAGGCAATCTGTTATTGCTTTCGGAATGAAACTCATTAGTGATGATGTTATGTTGATTGCACAGAGTTATAATCGCCGTTATCGAATTAATCGTCAGTACAATGATAAATGGTCCCTGATACTGGACTTGGAAAGAAATGCCATATTAACGGATGATACTACTTCTTTGGCTGATTTCAAATCTAACTTAAATATGCTTGGACTGCAGGAATTAAGTAAATTGCTTGAATACTCAGTCTAGGTTACAGGTAAAAGATATTTCATAGTCTAGAGAGCAAAAACATGAATACAATGTGAATAAGCCTAAACATCTAATCCCCAGCATACATCCGTGAATTAATATCTAATTAATAAATCCATTTCCACGAGATATCTCGGGTCAATGAATAATCGATCTTAACTCAAAACAGAAGATTTCACGCTATTATCATTGCCTAGAGGTTTTAACCCTCCATGTTTGTTAGGCAATCAAGGTAATTAACACAAGTATTTAGGATGATTCCTGGGGTCGGTGCTGATCATAAGAAAACCTTGCAAAATCACAATCTTTGTAATTTTAACCCATCTAGCACATGGACCAAATTTTATCACAACAAAGTATATGAATGTACATCACCAAAACAATGCTACACCATTATCAGTTGGAAATGTGATAATGTGATTTAAGACTCCTACTACACCGGATAGCAGTCACATTCCTATCGTAATGCATTGGGAAAAACTTGCAAAAAGAAAAATAATGAGTTAATGTAAAGAAAATGTAATACTTGTATATAGACCACATTTTGTCACAACAAAGTACTATATATGTAAATCACAAAATATAAAATCTTACATAATATCGGGTCGGGAAGATAATGTAAGACGCCTACAAAATACTCCTTTCACTAGTAACATTCCTACCATAATTCAATTTCTATGTTGATATTGACGAAGTTATTTTACTTTCAAATGAGAAAGTCAATTTTATGTATGTTTCATAGAAAAATACATCTTTTATTAATAAATAGCAAAGTGTAGTTAGTATGTTAATTTCAGTAGAAATTTGAAGTTTTATAATAACGTTTGCTATGTTGATGAACAACCAAGTGTTTAGTTAGTATATAAACTTCAGTAGAAATATTAAGTTTTATCATAATGTTTGTTATGTATTTAGATAACCAAATGTGTTTAGTTATTATATTAGTTTTAGTAGAAATTTTAAGTTTCATGATAAATTATGCTGTGGTAATGAACAACCAAATGTATTTAGTTAGTATATTATTTTCAGTAGAATCTTAAGTGTCGTGATAAAATTGGCTCTGTTAATAAACAAAAATACGTTTTGATTTAGTAAAAAAATATATAATTGCTTAATATAGTTTACTACTGCTTACTGTTTTCTATAAGACACATTTACTAAAGGTTGTGGTAATTTAAAATTATTACTGTACATATGTTATCTTTAGAACAATGTGTAAACTTTTCATTATGTAGTAAGTGGTACATTTTTATACTAAGGATTAGAATTTTCCATACCTGGGATACATTATTTTAAGAACTTTACTTTTTGGGAGTTGTCCATACTCGACAGCGGTAGTGATTTTAAAGTAAATTTGGTAAACTTAGATTAGTATCAAGTATTTTCTTTTTAGGTATGTGTTCAATAGATGTACAAACACAACTTTAATAACAATTATAGGATATATGAGTGATGATTTGCCATCCGAACTGACGTGTTATCGTACCAAATACTCAGTACGTTCCCAAATCGCAAGTGATTTGGGTAGGAATCGAACCCACGACCTCCATATAACTAGCCTATGTAATAACAGGATAACTGTAGAACTGTTTCATTGATAATCCAGTGAGCACAATGAATGTGAAATTACTGGGATGTTATCAACATGACAATAATAATACGCAAAACAGGTAAAACTATTTAAATAAATAGGATAATTTGAATAAAACTGCCAACCACAAACCATTATGACACAGCATTTTACGTTCTCACTCGTAGGACTGCAATTTATGCCGGTAAGCAGGGTGACATATATAAACGCCGCAGTTACTCTTTTACAGCCTCAAAACACCATTTTGTGGATCCTAATTGCAGGTTTTTTTTACAAATTAACACATTTTCATGCTGATCGACTTTCTATTCTTTCAACAGTTTTGAAATCAATTCATTGAAAGTGATTAGTTTTGTATGTTTAGTGGTTAGTGTTTTACCAACAGTGAATAAAACCCCTAAGAAACAATAGATGAAGTAGTTTTTATTTTGTCTTTGATGCAAGACCATACCAACTCGAACTGAAAGTAAGGCGATTTATGTTTGGATTTTTTCCTTAACATGTCACAATTGATTGTTAATCAAGAAGAATCGTCGTTTTCAAAAAATAACATAAATAATGTCCAATTGTACGTTGAACATTAATTAATCATCAGTCAACAAAAAAAGTATATGCATCGGCAGAACGTAATATTTACTGGGGCTATAATGACATTGGCAGAATGCACTTATACCTATTGAGAAACGGGTGTAAAGTAGCGTTGTATATAAAAATTATTAAACAAAAAACTACTGTATTTACATTGTGTGTGTGCGCGAGTGGGGGTGGGGTGTGCTCGGGTGAGTGTGTGTGCGTGGTGTGTGCGTGGGTGTGTGTTTGTGTGTGGGTGTGTGTGAAAACCTTAGTGTGATAAAAGGAGAGTTACGATTTAACTTTTTTCCCCTTATTTTTATTCACAAATGTGGTTCTCATCACAAGAAGTAGGGCATTCCATAATGTTGGGAACATAATAATTCAGCAGCGGGAAACCCACCACTTACATAATATAAATATATAGTAAATATATATTCACATATTATATATATAGTACTTATATACATATGTATATAGTAATTGTACATTATGAATAAAATAAAAAACAGCAATAAGACAATAACAAAAGAATTATTAATAATTACAATGTTGATACTTAAACATATTTAAAAAAACAAATTAAATGCTCACCGATAATTGAATCTGCCCAAAGCTCTCGAAAACAATCAATTTGAAAATTTAGTTCCTCTATTATTTTTAGTAATTAATATAAATTCAAATTCATATTCAAATTTAATTCAAAAACCCCTCCAAGAAGAACATGAAAAATGCAGAAGAAAAAGAAATATCGCATAAAAAACCATGCACCAATCCAGATCTATCCAGAATAATTAGTGGAATGGAATCCCAGGAAGTACCAGTAAGTAACTTGTATGACATCAAAAAGGAGATAAAAATCCTCTCAAGTAAAATTTTCAGAATAATGTAAAAGAGTATCGATACTGTCTGAGATTCCCTTACCGAGTAACTTCTTACAATGTTTTTTTTTACATAAATGTGAGTATTGCATATTAAGACAAACTTTTGGTAATGTGCTCGTTAGCAAATGCAATTAACTTAAAGCCCTGTAATACTATTGCCTACTATTAGAACATCATCAGTATAGCAACAAACATTCAAAGATGTTTTTCGCCACATTCAAGATTATTTAAACCAGTGATCTCTTTAAAACATTAAAAATTAATGGAGAGGATAAGCATCCTTAACGTGTGTCTTTGCTAACTGAAATCAATTTACTTAGAGAATTATTCCATTTAGGTTGGTGTACGTCCACCGATAAAGTAACATCCACCAATCATTTGACACATAGTTTGCAAGTTTAGAAAATAAGATGCTGTGAGGAATAGCATCAAAAACACCCTCCGCATCAACAGAACATGGGTAGAAAGGAAAATCGTTATTATTACATTAAGTTATTACATCATTTACCGTTTTCCTAGCCATAGCGGTCCCACGCCCAGTTACAAAAACCATACTGCACTGGACGCAGGGTTCCTCAGCGGCGAGTGCAAAGCACAACTTAGGGTCAAAAGTGGAACGTGAAATTTGGATATAATATTCATTTTTTGGTGACGTCACACTCACCTTAGTTAGCATACATACGTCATAAGCTAGATACGTCACCTTTTCCTGGTAAGGCAAACTTTCCCGGCGTGCTTTTTTCATGGATAAACAAACACCACTGTTTTGCACATGGATGCCTTGCCCAAGCCAGGGCTACAAGAGCCACATTGTTAGCATTGTATAATACTTAAATAAGGTACATCTGCAAATGGATTATTCTATAGTTATTTTTTATTTTATTTTAATTTATTTCTTTCTTCCGAAAGTGTACTTTCTATCACATATAATTCCACTGTCTTAGTTAGGCCTAGGCCTAGTCTTATGCCTCATCGTTCCCCGCTACACACAGTACATCAGCATCCCCTGCCCCATACAGACGTTTGCTAAGTAACAACGTGATTGCTCCTTCCTTCCCAGGTGTTCATGTAACATTGACATAATTGTTAGCTAACCAGTTGTGTGTATTTCTTTGTGAAAATAAATACCGCGGCGTACTCATTTTCACAAAGCATTTGCATCCCCTCTTGGAAAGAGGGATTCGAAATAATTGTCTCCATATCTTCGCTAATTAAATTAATCACCGTAATTTAGCTTACACTTATGAATTTAGGGAGCACTTAAAATGTGAAATAATCATTTCACTACCCGACAAACTCCGAAATTCATTCATTAGGCCTACATAATAGTTTCATATTGCTGTACTATATACTCCAACATCACTGGCGCATGGTAACAACCAACTGACTGCAGACCATTTCCGGTCACACATTACTCTCCATAACACAGCCCCCCTAGTTCCGTCACCTCTGGATAGAACTCAACATTGTAGCACGATTCAAGAAAGCAAAGTTCCACATTTTTTTTAGATTGTATTAAAATTAGTAATAGGCCTATAATTTGCTTGTTGAGATGGATCAGAATTTGGCTTTTTTTAAAAATTGGTACAAGATTGCCTTCCTGAAACGCCTTACAAATTATACCATGCCTAATACATACTTTGAAATTGATGAAACCCTACTTCCATATGCATGCTTTAAATGTTTGGCCGTTACATCATCTCGCCCGGGAGCAGAACCCGAGTGAAGGCGTTTAATAAGTCGAACAGTGCATTTGTGATAAAAAACATAAATAAAAATAGAAGATGAAAGAGAGTCGAGGTTATTATTAACAAATAGGTCAGCAGTCTCATTAGATGTACACCTAGAATTAAATTTACCACTAGAAAACTCATGGAGTGATGCAATATTGATATTTGTATTAGTGGACATCTTTTTACTACTTTTTTTTTTATAGCATTCCAAAATATTTTTTTTTCTGCGAAAAGTTATTAAAGTTTTAAAATTTCTTATTTATAACACCTTCAAAAGGTGTCAAAATTTCTTATTTATAACACCTTCAAAAGACATATTGTCCTTAAGAGTATAGCTACTTGTCTACAACAAGGAATGCATACATTCCCTTCCTGGGCTTCCGAAATGCATTTAGTGTATGGAGAGATGGTATGATGAAAACGGTTTGGAATTCGGGTATTATGGGCAAGATATGGAGAATTATAGATATTATGAATGAAAATGTTCAGGGTAAGGTTTCTTTTGGTTCCATTGATACAGATATTTTATATATTGATCAAGGTGTGAAACAAGGTTGCGTCTTGATTTTTTAATATATTTCTTAATGAATTTAATAAAATTCTAAAGTCTAACAATTTGGGTACAAGAATTAATGAAACATGGGTCGGTAGTTTATTTGGGCTGACGACATTGTACTCTTAGCTGATAATGAAAATGAAATGAAAAGTATGTTAGAGCTTGCAGGGAATTTTGCAAAAAGAATGGAAAATGAGTTTTAACTTTGAAAAATCAAATGTATCCATAACTGGTAAACATAATAACAAAGTGAAGAAATTAAAACTAGGCGAAGGTTCCATATCAGAAGTAGAATCAACTGAAATTAAATCCTGAACTTTAAAATTACCTCATTGACAAATTGATTTTCAAGGAATTGCATTAAATTCAAACTGAGATCTAATACCTTACTATTACACAATTAGAACTTTAAAATGGAATCCGGATAATAATAAAGAATGCAAATAATGTATTCTTAATTCTGATGAGGATATCAACCATATTAGTTGCCCGGCTTTAAATAACATTCGCATTGACAAAATGTATAACCTAAACAAAGATTTAGTCCAAACTGGCAAATATGAACTGTATTACAAGTTCCGTAATGCAAATGAAAATACTAAATTTAAATATATTTGGGATGTTGAACCTATCAACAGTGAGTGTGAAGATATTTTTGATAGATTCTGCAAAAGGTATATTTAAAGGGCATAAAAACTGCGAAATGAAATTATAAATTCAATACCCTAACTGTAACTATGCTTATCTTAATTTATTTTATTTTTTAAGTTGTTCATTTCAACGATTGTAGTTTCTATATTGCTATATGATATGAGGGTGTAAAGAAAGAAATTACAGTGGAAATGGGTACAGTAGATGTAAAAAAAAAAAAAAGATTTATGATGTAGATGCTACTATAGATATAAGTATAATTTTGTAGCCAGTAGGCCTACAGTAATTTTGTTTTGGCATAAGTATTTTATAGTGTTAAGTTACCTTTTTGTTGAATACTTCTATAATGTTGTTGATGTTTTGGTTTTGCTTTTGTTAAGATTATAGGACGCATCTTTGTTCTTAACACTGATGCGTCTGTTTGAAATGTGTATGTCCAAATAAATAAGTAAATAAAATTCCACTAATTTTTTCCCCTTTTTGTTCGATTGGAATTTACAGGCTTTCTAAATAGTGTCAACAAGTTTGTGATAACTGGTATCAAAGTTCTTGAGCGGTATTTACGTCATCGAGTTTGACCTAATTAAAATCAGCAATTTTACCACCCAGATATTTATAATATTGCTCACGAAAAACTTCCGAGTCCCAGTCACACTTAGGGTACCTTGAAGCGTCCATAGGCGACTCATCCTGGTCACACTCATAAACAGAACCAAATGGAACTTGAAATTTAGTCAGAATAGCTGATCACTTGTGTTTATCTGGGAAGCATGGTAACATTTTGCATTTGTCAGTCATACTGAATGGGAATTCATTCGCAATCACATGGTCAATATAAAATGTAGGCCTATGATTGGCTCTAGAGTAAGTGTAATTTACGTCTTGATTAATTAAAAAATTATCAACAAAAAAATCGTTGTCTTTAAGAAAATCGGTTAAAATACGGCTGTGTGATCATTAAATAAAATGCTCGAGCCATCGTATTCAACAGTTTCATTTGCTGAACATAAAAAAGAGGAATGCCGTAACCAAATTTGTGTCAATATATTCCTGATGGCGGTAAAAATCGGACTCTGATAATCTATTACATTAGCTCCATATGCTTAATATTCGGACTCCAATATAAAAATACATCTTACAACTAATATTTTATTTCATCTCATAGACCTTATAATCAAACTCGAATATTTTAAATGTCTTATAAGTTTTAAAACAAGTGACTTTGCATGCTAGAATGATTTAAATGTTTTAATCTTTGACACACTTAGCATGCGTTATAAATGTTATTGACAATTGTAGATAAAATTAAATGTTGAAAGTAAGTAAGAGGGGGCATTTAAATGAATGCGCCTTATAACATTTGTTGTTTTCTTTATTCTAGTGACTGAAGATGTATGTAACCTGTAAACTTGCCGAGGACATGTGATGTAACTGGTTATATCACAGAAACGTGTAGAAAGAGAAAGGAAATTAATAAGATTTTAAAGTGGTGTAAGGATAATTTTAGTAATCAATGTTGCTTCAGCTGTATAGCTTGGATTCTATGAAGAATCACGACACACTATCTAAACAATGTCTACAATTAAAACATTGGTAGGGGGGAAAATACGAAAATTAACTGTATGTGTGTACAATGATTACAAACAGGAATTAGATACCGGTAATGTGATCCGATATTTTACACTACCTTTGTGAATATTTTAATAATATGCTGTGGTGTACTTCATTAAATTCCCTGAGTACGGTATGTTATGTTTTTTGTGTGATGAGCAATTCAATTCAATTCAATCCTTTATTTCAGACGTAAAGACCAGATAGGTTCAAACCATAGAGATATATTAAGAATAATTTAAATTAATTGTTTAATAGCTCTATGGTTCAAACAAAATGGGAAAATCAAGAAAAAAAAATTTTTTTTAATGCATAAATAAATGAATAAAAACACGATTAATCATAGAGGAGCTCTCTCCATCGAACGTACGTACATCTTAGATTCGCGAAGCATAAAGTCACACACACATTTGACTAGAGAATAATTGCTTATCAACATAGGCCTACGCTTCATAAAGCTATACACTGATTTGCGGAGGTATTCATAGAGAATGATGGAACGCCATTAGAAACAAACATACTGGCACTACATTTAAGGAAGAAGTCTTAAATGTTTACGGAAAGCGATAGTATAACATATGCTGAGTGATCTCAAAGTGTTCTTACGAAAATCAACCCACAAAGAAGCACAGTACATGTACGACTTGAAGAGGCAACACTGAATGTGAAAACAATCAAATATCAATACCGTCCGTAACGAAAGCGATTGTGATTGATTGCATACAAATTTTCTTTTTTACTAAAGCAACAACGTACATAGTAACCAGGATGGCATTCTATTATTTTGTGTATGCATGCAGTTATCAAAATCCAGCTTCATGTAGTAATAATTTACAGCTTATTCGATATTGATGAGTTCTACTTCAAAAATAAGTGTTGAATTTGGAGGAATCGTGTGAAAAGTTAAGGAATACAAAGTACCACTGAAAAGTAAAGCATATAATGATGGTAATGTATAACGAATTATAATTTTTAATAGCAAGATTACAGAAAAACTGAAGAACGAATCTTCATAAAATATACAGGAATGATAAATAATAAGATATAATGAAATGATTGGACTTTGGGAAGAAAAGGTAAAGGTCACACAAATTCGATATTTTTTTTACCATCGAATACAAAGAAATAATGAAATCGCCCACAACAGCCTGCATATTGTTCCCTATTCTGGCACAGGGTAGAGGTATGCACACTATGGAGTGGCTGCTCTAGTAGTTTATTTCGCCCTCTAATTCAGACCATCTTTGAGACCTGAAATTTGGGGCGATCATGTGGTTGCATCTCCAGTTAGAGGGATAGCGTTGTGTTAGAAGACTGAAGATTATTATTTGGTTTTTTAAAAAGTGGTCTCAAATCAGAAGGGTCTTGGAATTAAAGGGGTCTCGAATTGGAGTGTACATTGCAGACCACCAAACCTGTCTCTTATACACATCTAGATGTGTATAAGAGACAGAATATATTGTTTCATAGTACAAAATCACAAAATTTACAGCATTCATTTTGAAATTACTTTGCAAAATTAGTCTCGAAAAAGAAGCCAACTCGATAAGAAGCACATCCAAAGTTTGAAAAAAAAAAAGAGCCCATGGCTTCAATTCGAGTTTTTACGGTATTAATAGATTCTAAAATCAATTAAATAAGCATTTAGAAAATTAAAACCCATCATAAGTTTACGGGAGATGCATTCTTCTGGTGCACACTTTCTTTTCTTTTTTTTTTTTTTTTTTTTGGAGCGGCGCTGATCACGCATGCCCTCGAATGATGATATAGGCTCATTGTCGTGGACATAGAACCCCGTCAAGCAACTCCTGGTACCACACCTGCAAGTGTGAATTTTTAAGTGGGAATACCACCAGATACACAAAAGTCGTTAATGTTAATTTCTATACTTTCTGCATTAGGTATTCATTATTTTAATATATTTTAACCACCGGGTTGCTGCCTTTCAGTTTATTTATTCTTTAAAAAAAAATGCCTGTTTATCATCCTTAATACTCTATTTGATCATATTTCTAAACTTCTTTTCAACTGATGTAATTTCTATTAAAACGTCTGTTTAGGAATATTTATGTCCTAATCCAAGGTTTTCCTTTGAGATAGGCATTCGATGGTTTCGAAAATAAAAAAGCTTTCTATTGCTCAGTTTAGAGTTTTATAAAAAGCATCGACATCTGAAAGTTTATTAGGATCGACAACAAATTCTAAAATGGATGTTCTTGTCGGACGTTATACAGAACATATTGTTGTTAACCGGCTAGGCTACATTGTATAATTATTGTTGTTCTTTGGTTAGAATTTTAATGTCAATTTTAGAAGCGACATTTTGCCACAATCTGTTAGTAAGTATTGTGGAATTAATCATTCCGATTATCTGGAGAAACAAAAAAAAACAAAAACAAAACAAAAAAACTGCCGAGTTTTTGTGTTTACTTATAACGTGGTCGGCTATCTTCCTGTTTCCGATTGTAGACTTGTGCAGAGTTCCTACAGCTGATGTGATGATACAGTCTATCAGTTTAATTATCTTTAAAAAGGTATTTTACTATATTTTTATTATCTAGCAGGTGTATTAGTTGATAAGCGCCACAATGTGTTTGTCATATTTCTGATATGGGGATGCAAATATCATATTATATTTTTGTGGATAATGCCTTTAAATACCGAGTAAAATACAGTGTATGTAACAACACAAGACTATGAAATCAATAATAAAATTCTCAAACTTTTCATTAATTTATTTTCTTTTATTACTAAAGCAACAACCTACTTGACATTCTATTGATTTATATGAAATTATAAAACAAAAATCAGCGACAGATAATAACACTTTAAAAAGCACAAGTTCAAGTCCACACTATCAACATTTATGTGATAAATTTATGTTTCAATTTACTGTATGTGCATGATAATGTTAATATTACATTATGGCCATATCACATAAACCTTGTTAGTATAGACAAAATTGTATGCAAAATACAATCTAACTGATAACACGATGGCATGCTATGACTTCTGGTATGTATGAACTAACATAGAAAAATATATCACCAGATGGTAATAATATCATTATGTATGAAAAATATTCGATTTCAATATTTTTAGAGTATTAATCAACAGTAATTGATAACCAAGATGGTATTCTATTGACTATTAAGTATTTTATAAACTTATCAAATAAAATTTAGCTCCGGATGGTAAAAATAAATCATGATAAAATCAATAGTTTCATCAGCAATATTTTCTTTTTTACTAAAGCAACAACGTACATAGTAACCAGGATGGCATTCTATTATTTTGTGTATGCATGCAGTTATCAAAATCCAGCTTCATGTAGTAATAATTTACAGCTTATTCGATATTGATGAGTTCTACTTCAAAAATAAGTGTTGAATTTGGAGGAATCGTGTGAAAAGTTAAGGAATACAAAGTACCACTGAAAAGTAAAGCATATAATGATGGTAATGTATAACGAATTATAATTTTTATTAGCAAGATTACAGAAAAACTGAAGAACGGATCATCATAAAATATACAGGAATGATAAATAATAAGATATAATAAAATAATTGGACTTTGGGAAGAAAAGGTAAAAGGTAAAGGGTCAAGGTCACACAAATTCGATATTTTGTTTACCATCGAATAAAAGAAAATAATGAAATCGCCCACAACAGCCTGCATATTGTTCCCTATTCTGGCACAGGGTAGAGGTATGCCCTCTATGGAGTGGCTGCTCTAGTAGTTTATTTCGCCTCTAATTCAAGACCATCTTTGAGACCTGAAATTTGGGGCGATCATGTGGTTGCATCTCCAGTTAGAGGGATAGCGTTGTGTTAGAAGACTGAAGATTATTATTTGGTTTTTTAAAAAGTGGTCTCAAATCAGAAGGGTCTTGGAATTAAAGGGGTCTCGAATTGGAGTGTACATTGCAGACCACCAAACTAAGGTGTTGACAATAAAACATTCTACATATTCAGTTCAATTCTACTGTATAGGTTGAAACCATGGACTAACATTGAAAGGTATAAAAAACATTTAAAAGTAAAAGTTTTTGAAAGTAAAAAACACGTTATATCGTCATTGCGGACTTATAAAATCCGCATACGCCTTAAAACTAAAAGAAAATGCATACATTTAGAGTCCGTACTGAGCCCAAAAAATCCGCAATGAAAATATAACGTGTTAAAAACTCAACAATTAAAATACTTGAGATTATCTGCTTGTAAAAAAAAAATCTTTACAATTTACTTAAAAATTATTTCCTTACAATTGACCAATTTCCTGTATGCTTTGATACTGCACTACTGGTAATATTATACCACAAGTTTCTAAGTTATTGGATTCACTCGGTGTAAACACCAAGGATAGCCCACGAAAATCTAGAAGAAAACTTATTTCCAGTGGGGTCCTTCTGGTGGTGATTGGACAGTACACAGGGAGACAAACCCCTACTCTTATCTGAAGAGTGTACTGCGTTCTTTAACGTGCACATGGGTCATAATGCACACAAGACCAACGGCTCAAACGTCTCATCCGAAAGACTGTGCACTATTGCAACTGGTATTTCAGCCCTCTAGTTGAAACACAAGGAGAGGCAGCGATGGGAATTGAACCGGGAACCTAGAGATCTCTACAGTGTTCAGCGCACGCACAGCAGCTACCACCAGATTAACCGACTGAGCAAAGCTGCTCTATATATGTAAATCTATAATCTGTGTGGTATTCAATAGACAAATTCTGCGAATCGTTTACTGCTGGTCACGTGTGACATACAGTGGGTAGAACTATGGAAACTTATAGTGCAATCAGGTTTGAAGTATAGAAAGGTAATATTGCCCACCATTAATGTGAGAAATAAATGCAAGGAGAGACACTACGATTGTACAAATTAGTGTATCTACTTTTATTCTAGCATTCTCTGTGCTTTGTATGCTTTGGAATTTATGTGATCTTTCGTAAACCTTAAACTAGCCTAGAAATCTCAGTCTGTCAAAATCGCTGTTTGCAGATTAAAGACTCCCGGGCGTACCTGAACGATATGCAGGGGCCTGAGCTAAAGTATTTCTTGAAAAACGTACTACTGGTAATATTAAGTATACCACAAGTTTGTAATTTATAATATGTGCGGTATTCAATAGACAAATTCTGTGATTTGTTTACAGCCGGTCACATGACATACAGTGGGTACAGCTATGGAAACTTATAGTGCAATCAAGTTTGAAGTAAAGGAAGGTGATGATGGCCACCATTAATGTGAGAAATAAATGCAAGGAGACGCTACTATATGCAGGGGCCTGAACCTAGTATTTCTTGAAAAATCTCAATGTTTTAGAGCAAGTACCTTTCTGAGCATAGTTGATTTCCAATCAGTTTGGTATAATTTACTGGCATTCGTACCAACATCATTTAACATTAAATATGTGCTTTACAGCAGAAATACTCAAAAGAAGCCACATGTTTTCCTATTACCGAGTGTCAATTGTGCTGCATGTTTATAATTTACGCACACTATACGTCACATGACCAACTGGAATGTGTGTGCTGTGGGATTTTTTTTAGTCTTCGCCATTTGTTTCCCTAAATAATTAAGCTGTTTAAATCAAGTTCTCATATAACAGATCTAGTTTAGTGGGAGCAGTTAGAGCAGCGGTTGTGTTTCAGTCTCGCAAACCTGAAGTTCGAACTGTGAATTTAGGTTGTGTTCTTGCCAGCGCCTTGTATCCCTTGGCAAAAGGCACTGTATAAATCTCTATACTTCTACTTGAATCTGAAAATTATCAGGTTGAAAGAACTTTGTATTATAAATAATTTTCTCTCTTTTAAAAATATTAAAGGATATACTCCGCTAAAGCCTCTGGAACCATAGGCATAATCTGGAGAACATGTCAATATTGCTGTTTGTCCTTTACTCATCTGAAAATATTGAAATCATAATTAAACATTAAACTAAATATAGTAATACTCGACATTTCATTTAGAATTCAATCTCACTACATATATAATATAATGGATCTAATGTAGGCGCGATTCAACATTTTATCGCCACATGCATCCTTTAGAGCCATTGTCACTTTAGCCTTTTTCCACAAATATAGTTTAATAAAATATAAATTACAAGTTCTACAAAACAGAGCTGCAAAAATAATTTTAAGAAAGAAGAGAGGTGAGTCAAGTACACAAGCCCTGCAGAACTTAAAATGGGAAAATCTTGAAACTAAATTGTATCATCGTGAAGCTGTCACTATGTACAAGACTTTCCATAATCTAGCACCATCTTATCTGACTAAGCACTTTGCACTCAAAGAAAAAATGTATAATACACGATCCAGTGATGTTCTTGAGGTAAAAAACCCAACACTACCTATAAGGAGAAAAGTTTCAGTCACCATGGTGCTAAGTTATGGAACAATCTTACAGATGATGTAAGAACTGCACCAAATATTAGAACCTTTAAAAAGCTTTTGTAAACTAAAATTGACAAGTGTTTACTGGTGCATGTTCTTTGAACCATTGTATTTTGTAAATTGTGTGATTTACAGTATCTGTATTCTTTTCCTTTTATCGTTTTCTATATTGTTATAATGGCATCACAGCCTTGTTGAAAAACACCAGTTGGGTGATACAAGCTTCCGTGTGTAAATAAAGATGATATTATTGATATTATTGATATTATTGATATTATTATTATTATTATTATTATTATTATTATTATTATTATTATTTCAATGATGCAAGTTACTTTTTGATCACATACCTGAGCAACACCTTCGTCCCAGCCTCTGATCACCTGACCTTTGCCAATTGTAAATTGAAATGGCTTTCCCCGATCACGTGAAGAATCAAACTTGTTTCCATTAGTTAAAGTGCCTGGTGGAAATAAAAATATTGACAAGATACTTATTTCACTCTCTAATACGGTACTAGCAAAGAGTTTTCTAGTTGGCTTTGTGTTCAAAAGATCTGGTACAAACATAAAATAAGTGTCTCTTCAGAACTTTGACCTCTTAGATTTCAATGTCTTAATGAGTTGATTTCATCAGCTGTTTTGCGAGGGAGTGGTTACGTACAAGCTTAATTTTTAATTACGCTCTTATTATTTTTTAAGTCAACCTCATCCAAGTTGACTGTGCATAAGTCAAAAATATGTCACTGTTTTTATTGTTTTACCTTAAACATTTCAAAATTACGAGTGTAGTAAATATTCTCCATAATATAAAATGGAGCATTCCACATGTGATCAAAGAAAACAAATGCTTCATGTACTTTGTCAAGTAAATAAAAATTGAAACTATTTATCACATCACAGCCGCTTTATATACGACATAGCCGAGGTTGACCGTAGAAATACGACAGGGTATCTATGCCTTCGGTAGCCAAAGAAATGGAGTCTGAAACTGGGTCATCATCTAAAAAAGTTTGAGAAGCAGGGACCTACTGTAGATACAATCTATTTGTGATTTAATAAAAGAAATTTGTGAGGTGTTGTGAAAAATGAAACGATTTAATACTACTACGATTTTATCGTTTTTCCATGATTATGACATCATTTGAATTGATTTGTCAAAATATTTTATCGTATAAATCATTACTGAACCATCCTAGTGTAAAAACTTCTCTTATTTATTTTATTTTCTATATGAACATTTGCTTTTTAGCTTTTTATAGTTATTGTTGCAAATATAGGCCAATACAATTATCTAATGTCTAAACTCAAACGTGTGGATCCACACGATGTTGCAAAGTGGTTTGGACCTAAAATAAGAGCTAGTATTATACTGTGAATAGCAAAAAAAAAAAATACATCTGAATTTTAAAGATGTTGATTGTTAATTGTTAATTGACTGACAGATGGAATGCAGGGGTGGATAAAGAGATGTCCAAAAAGGGGGGGGGGGGGGGGCCCCCCGAAAGTTGGGCCAATCGATACTACATTGTCCTAGTGTTCTAGACACCCGAAAATAACATTTGAGGTGTTCTGGGCTATCATTTTTTTCTTTTTCTTTCTTTTTTCTTTTTTTTTTTGCTTCCAAAAAAGGGGGTGGGGGTAGTCGTGGACGGGTCGCCCCTCTCCCCAAATTCGCCCCTGGGATGGCCTTAAGACTGACATGCTTGACCAACCTCATTAGCATGCTAAGACCTTGATGAGATTTTATTTGCACAAAATTTTGTTAAAAAACTTACCTACATAATGCACAGTGACTTTCTGACCATTCTTTGGAAAATTTACCCCTGTGAATCAAAGTATATATATTAATGATGGAAAATACTGGGAACGAATTATAGAAACATACCAAATACTAAATGTTTTATTTGTTCATCATTAACAATATTGCCTGTTATAGAAATTCATCTTGAAGACCGACAAAAAAGTAATCAATGTGAAGTAAATTAAGTAGAAAAGGTGTAAAATTAAATTATACAATGTACACAAGAATTGTGAAATCCACAAATAATAATGAATATATAAAAAACATATGAGATTATTTTTAAAAATTAGGACCTCTGGATGGCCAAAAATGGCACTCTCAGACTCTCAGAGTGCCATTTCCAGCTGTTGGCTTGGTGTAGGTTAACTTAATTGTTTTTTTTTGTTTTTTTTTAATGAATGACGGTGGGTGATTTGACATGTCTGATGCGCGGCTTAGGCCCCCGTCGGCACTGCACTTAACGTTTTATGATTCAATTTCAAGTAAGATTTTAAGTATTCATTTGAGTCTTCTGATATTCTATTAAGCATTAAGTGCAGTTTACTGTAGCTATGCACTTTTTTGCTAAACACCAAAAATGCTGGAAATCGAACGCTGGCCTAAACATCTCCCTCTTATAAATACTGCAGCGTTTATTTTTTTCCTCCAATAAATGCCCCCCCCCACTCATAAATGACTGTTTACAAACAAATCTAATGAAAGAAACATCATTCTCAACACATTCTATTTCTGCTCCTGTAGAAGTTTCAATATTTCTATTAAAACCTTGTATTTCTATAAAAACACATTGATTTATTGTTTAATTCTTATTTTGAATATTTTTATTGGCTATACTGTAGCAATTGTTGATAATCGATAGTGTTATGTTTTTTGTATGGCGGATAATAGCCCATTGATGGCTTCTGTAACAAATAAATATTAGATTGAATTGTAGTGATCATTCAGTCTTTATGATCACCTTTTGACAGTAATGTGTTGTAGTTCTGCATTTTCAGTGAAATTATGGGGTAAACACCTCCCTCGAATAAATTTCCCCTCCCCACAAAAAAACCCTTCTCAACAATAATTTTTTGATCTTACCGTCTCCAGCTTTAAGAGTATTAACTTCAACTCCCATACTGAATAAACACCGACTGTAATAGGATAAAAAGAAGATTAAGAGATAATTTTTATTGGTGCTTTAGAATTTTACTTTCCATAGGCACAGGACAAGTTTAAAACAAATATATTAAAAATAGTACATACTGTAAATGTACAGAATTAAAACCATGGTTTAAATATTGACAATGCACAGATGTGATGTAAAAACACTCTAGGCCCTACACAAATTTGTTTTTATTGGACATTTTTACCTTCTTAAATACCTAGATTGTGGATTTTACTCCAAACACAACTTCCATAGATACTTGTTTATTATATATTGATCATTCAATAAAACAATCAAGCACTATGTTGATTTTTAAAGCTGAAAACGATGTTTGAAAGAGAAGTAAAATTTTGTCGCATGCACATGTGTGAAGCCATAAAAAACACTTGGGAATTACATAGTACTGTATAGTATGGTGTGTTGTGTTGTATGCATGCTAATAACAGTTACAATTCGAGCAGATTTTTTTTTATTTAATCTTTCGCTTCAATTTTTATGACGTCGTCACCTTTATATTACGTTCGTAAAATCGGGAATTCGTTTAATCGGAGTACGTAAATGAGGGTTTCTACTAAAATAGGTTAAAATTGTTTTAATTTAAAATTCAGTTAAAAAATTTCATTTTTAGATTTACTGTAAAAACTACAGTAATTACACGTTAACGGCACATTGCATGTTTATTAAACCTGTTTGATCACATCTGGTAATAAATACCCTGTTACAGTACACGAAGCCTAAAGCCTGATATGTTAGTTAAATTATTTATTTAATAATTCATTTAAGAAATAATTATTATTATTTTATTTAAAATTTGTGTATAGGCCTATTGTAGCACAAATCACTTTCGTTTAAAACAATGTTTCCTTAAAAAGTACAGATGAGCGTTAGCTTTAAAAGTGGATATTGGAAATGAAAGTTGTACATATGCGAGCACCGCCCGCATGCCCAAAAAACTACCGCCAAAATTTTCATTATTTCAAAAAATTTGTGTAACCTACTGTATGCGGCTGCCCATTTTATTTCATCACATCTGGTCACTTGTCGCAAACACTGCGAAGGCAGGACATCGACACACCATGATTGCTGCTAAGGTATCCGCGAAACCATGCCGATGGAGGAAAATTGCTCATATGGACGTTCCACTATATTATAGCAAACTGCTCTATCTTCCATTACTGTGTATTGATTATCTTTGTTTCTATTCAATAATTTTCTATCTCTATTTACATAAAACTGAATTTTATTTTAAATTATCTAAGAGCAAGTTTGAATTTTTGAATTATGATAGGCAGTATTTATGCTACCTGTATTTACTGTATTACAAGTATTTAAATGTTTTTTATGTCTATATTTATTAATGAGGCTGCTGACTCTCAATGAGTTATAGTAAAATTTTGCTTAAGCTGCCACTGACCAGCTGATGTTACTTTCATTGCCATGGCCTTACTTGTCAAAGACTGCAAAACCAGGCTCTGTATGAAAAGCCTCTTTTGATATGTTGTACAACAGAAAGCATGTTTGACGAAAAACTTGAGAACAGTTTGAATGAGTTAGGCCTACCTACTGGAAAAGGATCTTCCTTTAAAATAAAGAATCACTCAAGAAAGCAGATTATAAAAAACGCATTCGTGATTTCGGTGGTCAATACGTCTCTTTTAAAATTATAGGCAACTAAAGAGCCAATTTGACACATACTTAGCTACAGTAGCTACATTATTTTCCCCCATTTTAATGTTTATAGCATTTTGTAAATACTTATAGGACATAAATTGTTTTATGCCTTTTGTCTGCTTTTTTAGTGCTTTTCATAGGCATATTTAAATTGTTACCATTTTTAGTGTTGTACGGTACATTCATGTTTTTCAATTGGTTTTTGTAGGACCACTTTGGAAATAATCTTTACTTCTTCTTTTTTAAAGACAACTTTAATGGGCCATCCTTACATCAGGCCCCAAATTTTACCGCGGCCACCGCCGACGGTGCCCTCTCCCAGTTGGCCTTGGTGCCCCTGAAAATGAAGCACGACGATGGCCACCACTTGCCTGCCCTTTTGCAGCCTTGGCCTCAGTGCCCTCACTACGCTTAATATAGATGGTTTAACACATAAAATAAACCTAAGTAAAAACATTCAAATCTAGCTTGAAACAAAACACGAAAGCCAAAAAACATACAGTACTAGGTCAACTAGGCTAGCCTAGGCCTAGATAACGTTGCAGTGACGGAGCATGAGAGAATTTTCATGTGTGTTGTTGAAACAAACTGTTTTTGTGGTTACCGTTGTGTGCGCATGTGTCTGACTCGAGCAGTAATTGCAGTAATGTAGTTGTAAACATGTGCTTGCTGTGCAGCTACTGTAGCTTTGGGCGATCTGACATCATCGCAACTCAAGCGTGTGAAATTAATCTAATTGGTTGACACTCGGCTAATCTAGTTGATGACGGCCAGTTTAGGGGTGTAGCCTCCGCTTTGATTACGACCACTGACCAACATCTTTCTGTTTTTTTTTTTGTTTTTTTTTCTGTTAATTGAGTGGATTATCCACATTTACTGTACGTCGAACACCTGTCAAGCTTGTGGCGTATTCCTTTTCAATGTCATCACAATCAAAATAGACCTGGGCCTAGCTAGGCTATCTTCAACTCGTCTCCAATCTTCACTTAATCACCTTATTTCTTTATTACAATTATGTAAGTGGCTGTTTATTTAGAAACTGTTAACCCCTATTTATTTAATTATTGTACAAACTGTTCATACAACACTTTGCGTTGAATTCTTAATAAACAATTTCTAACGAGGTGAACATTTTCAATGCCAACGACAACGCGTGGTCAACGCCAACGACAACGCGCTGTCAACGCCAACGGCAATGCGCTCTCAATGAAAACGCAACAGGTTGAATGCGTTTAAAATTTGGGATAATTCTGGCCAGTACTGTACATCATCTTTTTTTGTTACTTGTTTGTCCTGCCTTGTGCAAATTCCTTCCGTTTTGTAAATAGTTTGATGATGTCAAATAAATTGAACTTGGAACATGATAAACGCCAAAATTGGTCTACTCTCACAATCGTGTGAAAAAACTTCAGACACCTAACATACCTCTTGGAGTTGATAAAATCCCTCTAAATATCATTAATTGAATAAGATTGAATTGAATTAAGTTTATGTTATGCACCTTAACTGACTGAGAAGGAAGAGAATACACCCACCCACACAACTTCCATAATACTGCTACAAGCAAGTGATGACCACCCATGCATATAAGTTTTATTACTTACTTTCACAACCAGGATTTAATTTATTTTATTTTAAAATATTTTTTTGATGAGGGGTTTTACTATTTACTTATTTCTTATAAGCAAAAACTGGCGGCGGTTAATACACAATTTCAAAATGTATAACTTACATTCCTGGAAAACCAGATCACTAAAATTCGGATCTTCAGACCAAAAACCCTCTCGACAACAGACCAGACCCTTCGGACCAACGGGTCTTAGGACCAAAGACCCTTCAGACCAATTTGCCAAAGGTATGCACCGGTCGTCACACCTACCTAGAGCTAAGCGGTTTTCCAAGTGACGGCATTTTGACGGATGACCGCTGCACTACTTTATAGCAGGGGCCTAGGCTAGGCCGAGATCTAGGCCTACGCGGCCTACTATGGTATCCTAGCCACCAAGGCTCCTTGGCATACACCAGACAGAGGGCCAATTAGCTAGCCTAGCCTAGGATGGTATGCCTAGGCCCATGCATAGGGCCTAGGCTAGGCCCTCCTACCTATGCCTATCTAGGGCCTAGGCTAGGCCTAGGGCCTTAGGCTAAGTAGGGTAGGCTAGGCCTGCAACAAGCAAGGTCGACGTGTCTTTCAGTGAATGAATGGTAATGAAAATAAATAGGCCATTCATTATTACAATATTAGGCCTAGGCCTATATCTTCCGTACGATAACTGCTCATACAGATCATTCTAAACAATCACTCCAATAATAATAATATTTATTTACTATTATTACTTACCTGAAACAACAGAATTAATAAATATACCTAGGCCTAACCTACAACGTTACACACTGCACTCGCAACCGCTAGTTGGCGGGATTCTTCAACAACAATTTCCGGCCGTCGATTTTTTTTTTTCCGTACGAAACATTTACATGAAACTCCACTCGGGCCGTCCTTACTGAATCGACCCGAAAATCGAAAATCTCATATTGCAGAATTCAGGTCAAAAGGTCATTAACAACTTCTGATCTGAGAGAACGTCTCTGTCTAATTTTTAAAAATACACTGCCATGGTAATACCTGTCTCTTATACACATCTAGATGTGTATAAGAGACAGGTGACGGAGCATGAGAGAATTTTCATGTGTGTTGTTGATACAAACTGTTTTTGTGGTTACCGTTGTGTGCGCATGTGTCTGACTCGAGCAGTAATTGCAGTAATGTAGTTGTAAACATGTGCTTGCTGTGCAGCTACTGTAGCTTTGGGCGATCTGACATCATCGCAACTCAAGCGTGTGAAATTAACCTAATTGGTTGACACTCGGCTAATCTAGTTGATGACGGCCAGTTTAGGGGTGTAGCCTCCGCTTTGATTACGACCACTGACCAACATCTTTCTGGGGAACTTAGACAAAGGGGGAAATAACACAAAAGATATTCCCCTTGGGCTAGTTGTTATTTATAGGCCTAGTAAATAGTATCTGTATGTTCTTCATTACAAGCCTTAGGCCAAGGTAATT
>NW_022688879.1:175664-179918 GCF_011630105.1 Anneissia japonica | reverse complement strand
GGCTGATTATTATTTATAGGCCTAGTAAATAGTACAGTATCTGTAGGTTCTTCATTACAAGGCTTAGGCCAAAGGTAATTAATGCTGAAATTATTATTATTATTATTATTTTTTTTTTTTTACATTAATTACATTACAATTGGACAAGTTCAATAACGCCGGAATGGTATATTATTTATTTAATAATATTTCTCTTATGCGCTCTATTTTTCATTTCATGCTTCAATTTTGTCCCATTTTCCCCCCTAAAATTTCAGTCCATGTCAGTATGTGAAGCGTGACTGTTGTGTCAGCCTATGACTCTAGGCCTAGTTTAAGGAGGGACCTAGGTAAGACCTCCTGTAGTTAGGCCTATAGTTTATCCTCTTTCTCTCTATCTAGCCTTTGGTATAACTGTACCTATCTACACTATAACAGGAGGTACTAGCTGTTGTTGTTGTAGATAATATACTAACATTTAATAACATCCAAGAAGCTGGTCACAGTTAGTTACACAGTGACGTACATCACATAAGTCAGTGAAATTCCATAGGCCTACCGTAGGTAAACATAGAAAGAGCAATAATAGTAAAACTCGAGCGTCACGACATTGCGAAGTGTCTGCTCTTGTTCCTCGTATCGTACTCACTCGAGTCAATCCGAGATGGCCCGAGTGAAGTTTCATGCAAATGTTTCGTACGGAAAAAAAATCGCTTCCGGCCGTCGATTTTATTTTCCGTACGAAACATGTACATGAAACTCCACTCGGGCCGTCTCGACTGAATCGACCCGAAAATCGAAAATCTCATATTGCAGAATTCAGGTCAAAAGGTCATTAACAACTTCTGATCTGAGAGAACGTCTCTGTCTAATTTTTAAAAATACACTGCCATGGTAATACTAATGGGTCGTTTAAAATGACATAATATTTGATTGAGCTGCACGAGTAAAAAAGTGGCAATTTTTATTTTTTAGTTAGGTCTGGGTTTTGCATAATTACCTAGGCCTAACTACAAAAAATATACGCTTTCTGGAAAGCACAGAAAGTAAGGAAAAGCGCGTTTCTCGTTGCGTTTGATCAAATGAAACAGGGTGACAGTTACTTTCAAATTAAGAGAAGAGCTGAGAAGAGGCAGCTCTAAAATACTGGATGTCATAAGACCTGCCAAAATGGCAGAGCACCAATGAATGTATAAATGAGGCCTAAGCCTAGTTATTAATATCAGGCATAGTAATCTGCAGATTCTTGATTAATACAAGACTAGACAGGTTGATTACTAATGCCGAAATGATCATTTATTATTATTATTATTATTATTATTATTATTATTATTATTATTATTATTATTATTATTAATTAATTAATGTTATTATGTTACTAAAACCAACCTGTAGGCCTACCTTTAGGGGAACTTAGACAATCGAGGAATTAGAGAACAATTAAAAAATCGACGTTAGGGGGAAATAACAGAAAAGATATTCCCCCTGGTTGGTTATTAATTATAGGCCTAGTAAATAGTATACAAGGCTTAGGTCAAGGTAATTAATGCTGAAATTATTATTAATGATTAAAAAATCGACGTTAATGGATAACACAAAAGATATTCCCCCTGGGCTAGTTAGTATTTATAGGCCTAGTAAATAGTATGGTTCTTCATTACAAGGCTTGGGTCAAGGTAATTAATGCTGAAATTATTATTATTATTATTATTATTATTATTATTATTATTATTATTATTATTATTATTATTATTATTTATTATTTAACATTAATTACATTACAAGGATAGTTTAGTCAAGTTCAATAGCGCCGCCGAATGGTATATTTTATTTATTTAATAATATTTCTCTTATGCACTCTATTTTTATTTCATGCTTTAATTTTTTTCCATTTTTTTTTTCAAACTTTTAATCAACGTCTGTATGTAAAGCGTGACTGCTGGTGTCAGCCTAGACCCTAGGCCTATACTAGGTAGGACTTAACTTAGCCTGTAGTTATAGGCCCATCCTCTTTCTCTCTAGCCTCTGGTATTACTGTAGGCCTACTTATCAACACTTTATAAAAGGGGGTACTAGCTGTTGTTGTTGTAGATATTATACTAACATTTAATAAACATCCAAGAAGGTCACAGTTAGTTACACACCTACATCCCATAAATCCGTAAGATATCATAAGATTATCGTAAGGTAAAGAGCAATAATAGTAAAACTCGAGCGTCACGACATTGCGAAGCGTCTGCTCTTGTTCGATCGTATCGAACTTAGTCGAGTCAATCCGAGATGGCCCGAGTGAAGTTTCATGCAAATGTTTCGTACGGGAAAAAAATCGCTTTCAGGCTGCAGTTCATTCAAACTACGCATGCGCATATGTTGGCGTATGCGGCTATTTGAGGCGTTTGCACAGTTTGAGAATTGGAAGCAAAATTTTACTTTAATTACTTTGGTATCTTTTGCACAAAAAAGAAATATGCAGACTCACCACAATTTGCAAACTCGTGCAAAAGTGCATTGCAGATATTTTTAAAGTACCGTCGCGGCCCGTGGTAATTCTAATCGAATGCACATTTCACAGGGAGCCGGGTAGCAGGGGTGGAACCAGATCGATGTCCAAGAATGGGTGGGGGGAGGGGTTAACGTGGGGCCGATCAAGATACTACACTCAGTGTCTGGGGGAATGCCCCCGCGAAATTTTTGTGTTCTGGACGCCCTAAAATAACTTCTGAGGTGTTTGCGGGGTGATCATTTTTTTTTTTTTCATTTAATTCTATCTATCTTTCTTTCTTTTTTTTTTGTTTACCTTGCAAAAAATGGGCCGAGGCCGGCCCGCCCCCACCCCCTCCGCTCCTGCATAGGCCTATCATGTTTTTTGGAGGTCTTTATAATTATTTCTCGCGGGGAGGGGGGAAAACGGGGCCGATCAAGATAATAATTGCAAATATAGGCCTACATTAAACTATAGTTAAAAATGTAGGTCGGCTTATTAAAAATTACGACCAAAAATATAATCAACTCACCTGATGCTGTGATTGGATATGCTTAGCAATAACAGGCTTTAGTTTTGCCTTATTTGTGAACTTCGCATTATGAATGCGAAATTTGACGTCATGTTTGGTCGCAATAAGTATATTACGTTCGCTCAATCCTTTGTAGGCATTCGCTGCACGATTTCGCAACTTCTTACAGCAGATTTTGCTTCACCGAATGTCTTTTCAACCAGTGTCGATATGAGGATTTCTTTACGATTTCTTTGCCATCGAAATACAAGATCGGTGTTGATTGTGGTCCAAGATTGTATCGTTTTCTGTTCCGCCAGTATCGAACTACAGCATTTTTCTGCTCGCGCGTGCGCTCTCTAACGGGTACGTTCAACTTGCCTTGCACAAGTAAAAGTATTGTTTCGTACGCCTCATCACTCATTGGATGGACATAGCCAGCGGTTCCTTCCTTTTTTGCAAGCGAATTGCAAAAAAATACAACGCAGCAAAGTAGGAACACATTTGCTCACCATCATAACATAACAAGATAGGACTAACTTTAAACTTCTTTAATCGACGTCAAGATAGAGAGTGTTAGGATATATTCAAGGAAACGTGCATATTTAGACAAACAACATTTGTTTTCAAGGACTCAGCGTCATTTCTGTGGATAGTTATGTTATATAAAAAACCTTAAGACAACTTTTTACTAAGAATTCATTTGGCACCATATTTGTTGATAATTCAAGTGACAGGACTACTTTTATTAGCAGGACGTAAAGCGGCCTAGGTCCTACTTGAGTAGCGTTGCATTTCCTTAAAACGATTGGTTAACCTGAACTGAACTGAACTTTATTGAACATACCCTTTTAGATCAGCGACACACATCAGAATGATGGTGCGTTCACAAACGAAACATACAAAAATAAAGAAAATTATAAAAAGAAAGCAAAACAAAGAAAAACAAGGAGCAAAACAAAATATAAAAGTTCTAACAGAGGAGTATAAAAAAGTAGTTTAATACAGGATTTCACTGCCAGTACAACAGTTAGCTAAGACCTTCTCACTATTAATGCTATTATTAATGATATTAATATAATTATTATTGATATTATTATTAGTAGTAGTATTATTATTATTAATCATTACTGTAGGCCTATAACTCAGATAACTCAGCACAGGAATCCAAAATATCTATAATAAAATAATAAAGGTTGTTACGTATTTAATTAGTGGGCCATGGGTGGTATATCATTTAATGTAATTGTTCTGTATTTCATATAGCAGTTAAGTACGGTAC
>NW_022688879.1:173081-175335 GCF_011630105.1 Anneissia japonica | reverse complement strand
ATAATAATAATAATAATAATAATAATAAAAATAATAATAATAATAATAATAATAATAATTATTATTATTATTATTATTATTATTGCTGTTATTGTTATTATCATTACTACTGTCATTATCATTATCACTACTGTTAATTAATATTATTTTTACCTTCATTTTCATTAAAGAAACTGAATACAATAAACAAATTTGAATACATTTTTTATCATCGTGCAATCTTGTCGAAGTGAATGGTGCCGGAGGGGATAAATGACTAGGCATAGCGATTTGTTTTTGCCTTGTGTACCCTCATTCTATCTATTCCTTTGATTAAGTTGGTTCATAACATGATAGATAGGATGCAGGGCCGGCCGAGCGTTTTTCAAAGTGGGGGGGGGGGGAACTTATAAGATAAATGGGAATATGAATCATGCAGATCTGGAATCAAACCTAGGGGGTGGGGGTCAACATTTTCCCAAAAAAACGAAAGGGGATCCGGGGGTCCTCTCCCTGGAAAATTTTGATTTCTAGATGGCGGGAAATGATCTTTCTCGACTGTTGAGCTAGGTGTCTAATGACTTTGTTCTTCAAAATTCAAGGTTTTCCCCCTCTTGAAAACGGTCAGATACACTTTCTCATTCTTATTACAGTAAATTGACCGGTTATGTGTGTATAATACATTTAAAAAAATTTAAAAATTAGTAGTTGCATTTTTTCAATTTTCAATGAATGGATAAGCTCCAAAGAAAAGGGGGGGGGTCCGGGGTTCTCCCCCGTGAAAATTTTGATTCCTAAATGGGGGAAAATGAGCCTTTCCGACTTCTGAGGTGTCTTAATTACTTTTAAATTCTTCAAAATTCAAGGTTTCCTCTCTTGAAAACGGTCAGGTAATTTTTTTCCATTTGTTATTACAGTAAATAGGCCTTATGTGTGTATAGGCCTACATACATAAAAAAAAAAAACATATTGAGTAGTTACATAAAATTTTTTTTTCATAAACCGATAAATCCCAAAAAGAAATAGGTGTCCGGGGTTGTCCCCCGGGAAAATTTTGATTCCTAGAAGGCGGGAAATGAGCTTTCCCGACTTCTGAAGTGTCTTTTAATTACTTTTAATTTACTCAAAATTCAAGGTTTTCCCCCACTTGAAAATAATTCAATGAATCAATGAACCCCAAAGAAAAAGGGGGTCCAGGTTCGTTCCCCCGGGAAAATTTAGATTTCTAGATTGCGAGAAATAAGCTTTCTTGACTTCGGAAATGTCTTTTAAATGACCTTTTAAGTTCTTCAAAATTCAAGGTTTTCCTTTCTTAAAGACGGTCAGGTAAATATTTCTCATTTTTTATTTTATGTGTGTATACATACATAAATAAATGAGTAGTTGCATGCGTATTCTTTTTTCCATGAATTGAAAATACCAAAAAAAAAAACGGTGGTCCGGGGGTTCTCCCCCGGTAAAACTTTGATTCCTAAATGGCGGGAAATGAGCTTTCCCGACATTTGAAGTGTGTTTTAATGACTTTTTGTTCTCCAAAATTCTAATTTTCTTATTGTAACATAAAAAAAACAGCTCACGGGTCCTGAAAAGGTAGGTCTAGAATTGTTTTTTCTTTTATTTTTTGTTGCCCAAGGGAGGGGTCAGGACCCATGACCCCCCTCCCCAGATCCGCCAATGTGAATTGCGAGAAAATGTAACTCGGTCGGGAACTGGATAAACATTCTCTTTCCCATTCTTCTCCTCCTTCCCTTTTTCTTTTCTTGCATTTCTTTCCGATCATACAAAAATCTCCAGCCCGGAGCCCGACGGTTGAAAGTTTTAAGGCTTTCTTTATCCTCTACGAAAGTATTACTGTACCAGCCATATTACGTGAAATGTGGCAAGAATTATAACTATTCGCATGTTTAGAAGTGATGTACATGGTACAATAAGGAGGCTGCTTGAAATAAAACAATGTCATGTAGTCAAAAGTTATAAATAAACTTACAAAGTGGTCATGATGCTATAGAGAGACTTGATTGGCTCAATTATGTTCGTCTTCTTGTAGTTGAGTTATACAGAACCATCTAGGTCTACATACCATTGAATAACTTAGAACTAAAATTTAAGCGAATGGGGTAGGCCTTACTCACCTGTTAATTGACGTAAATGTAGATTTCTTTGGTTTAATAATAATAATAATAATAATAATAATAATAATAATAATAATAATAGTTTGATTAATGAAATAGTAATAATCAGCATATTAAATAAAATTACGTCCATGCAAAACCTG
>NW_022688879.1:169418-170861 GCF_011630105.1 Anneissia japonica | reverse complement strand
CCTATAGGCCGCCTATTGGATCCTATAAGATCCTAAAGGATCCTATAGGACATTTTTGTTAGGGTATTACTGTACTTATCAACACTTTATAAAAGGGGGTACTAGCTGTTGTTGTTGTAGATATTATACTAACATTTAATAAACATCCAAGAAGGTCACAGTTAGTTACACACCTACATCCCATAAATCCGTAAGATATCATAGGCCTACCGTAGGTAAACATAAAAGAGCAGTAATAGTAAAACTCGAGCGTCACGACATTGCGAAGCGTCTGCTCTTGTTCGATCGTATCGAACTTAGTCGAGTCAATCCGAGATGGCCCGAGTGAAGTTTCATGCAAATGTTTCGTACGGGAAAAAATCGCTTCCAGGCTGCAGTTCATTCAAACTACGCATGCGCATATGTTGGCGTATGCGGCTATTTGAGGCGTTTGCACAGTTTGAGAATTGGAAGCAAAATTTTACTTTAATTACTTTGGTATCTTTTGCACAAATGAGAAATATGCAGACTCACCACAATTTGCAAACTCGTGCAAAATAGGGTTGCCATTTGGCCTTTTTGACGGCCAGATTCCTCAAATCTGGCCGTGAAAAATTTGCCTGGCTGAACGTTTGAAAAGTCACGGCCAAAATATATTTGGCCGAATTTGGCCGAATTTTTAAAAAGTTTACATTTTTTTTTCAATAGGCCTAATATAACGTAGACTTGTTTTGGATATGTTGTTTTTGTTTTCTTAAATTCACATTTGATTGTAATCATGTACCTTTGTTTGTACTTGCTGCCTGCTTCCCGGACCCCTTTAGCCGATTGGACGTAAGAGAGTTTATTTAAAAGATAACAGTTACTTAATTTAAATTGTTCGGATGAAATAGTTTATTTTATATGAATTTTCCTCGTTTAAGCTTTATGAAGACAATTCCATGGAAGTTTGTACCATATATTGTGTGTGTTTGCATATGTTCCATCCTAGTGGAGGTTCTATCTCTTTGGAATATAAATTAAATACTGTACTTTAATTAATTTATTATAGCCCACTTGAATTGTATAGGCCTGTGCTGCAGTGTTCTTTATGTAGAATTCGATGTGATCATTCAGGTCCGAGTGCACCTCCAATTTCAAGCAAGCGTTGTGCCAGAGACTTCTTCGAAGTTACTCTAGAGTTAGGTTGTATATGGGAATGAAGAAGATAATTCTGATAGCAACATTGATTTATTGCTTTAAGTAGGCCCCTACTGCGACAATAACATTAAGAGGCGAATTTAGAAAGTTTAGATATAAAGTATTTAATAAAGTTTTCATGGGTTTGTTTTAACGCCTGTTACCTACTACAGTACTAGCCTATAACTTAATTCACCGCGGATTTGCCAATAGCAGGCCCTTAAATTGTTTGCTCTAGCATACTGTAGTTACCAACCTGAGAGGTTTGAAATGCGTGAGTGACTA
>NW_022688879.1:162278-169033 GCF_011630105.1 Anneissia japonica | reverse complement strand
AGGGACCTGTGTACAAACAATTACCAAACACAAAAAATATGGAAAACTGAATGCTATTTACAAAATATTCTATTTAATGCTTATGGGTGAAACTTTCTTTGATAAATTGGCTTCTATTCAGTTGAATTTTTTCTACATGATTATTTATATACATTTTTTAAATAAAACCAATTTCTTTTAATTATTAATACATTCCCCTGAATTCGTGATAATTCGTTATCACGCATAGATTTGTGCTAAATGCGTGAAAAATTATGGATCACGCATGTGTTTCTGCAAAATGTGTGTTTCATCCAAAATCACTTTGAAATGCGAGACAGTTGGTAACTATGCTATAGATCGACTACAATGTACCTTAATATTTAATACATTTAAATCAAATTTAGATTAATCTTAATAATGTGACTTTAAAAAGCAGAGGGAAAAAAAAGAAAAAGTAAATAAAGAAAAATTTATCGCCCAAACGCATCAGAAGTTATTTTCGGGCGTCTCAGAAAAAAAAAAATTTTCGAAGATGGTGTTATCTTTTTAGGTCCCGGCCCTTCCCCCCTTCGGACATCTGTGGATTCGCCCCTGAATTGGCCTACATGCCAACAATTAAAGAACATAAGCTATTTATAATGATGTAGCTGGGCATGTATTTTATGGTGATAATTAAAAGATGAAAAATAGTGAAAGTTTAACATTGTTCTGTGTATATCATTTGAATTTCTTAAATTTCGAACAAATTACCGCTGATTTTCGTGTAATTATGTACCCACTTTTGTCTTCTAATCGGATTAAAATCTGGCTGAATTTTGGCCGATATCGAAAACAAGTTTGGCCGAATTTGGCCGTGAGATGGCGTGTGTTTGGCCGTGAAGACTGTCGACTATCTGGCAACCCTGGTGAAAAAGTGCGTTGCAGATATTTTTAAAGTACCGTCGCGGCCCGTGGTAATTCTAATCGAATGCACATTTCACAGGGAGCCGGGTAGCAGGGGTGGAACCAGATCGATGTCGCAAGAATGGGTGGGGGAGGGGTTAACGTGGGGCCGATCAAGATACTACACTCAGTGTCTGGGGGAATTTCCCCCGCGAAATTTTTGTGTTCTGGACGCCCTAAAATAACTTCTGAGGTGTTTGCGGGGTGATCATTTTTTTTTTCCATTTAATTCTATCTTTCTTTCTCTTTTTTTTTTGTTTACCTTGCAAAAACGGGGCCGAGGCCGGCCCGCCCCCACCCCCTCCGCTCCTGCATAGGCCTATCATGTTTTTTGGAGGTCTTTATAATTATTTCTCGCGGGGAGGGGGGAAAATGGGGCCGATCAAGATAATAATTGCAAATATACATTAAACTATAGTTTAAAATGTAGGTCGGCTTATTAAAAATTACGACCAAAAATATAATCAACTCACCTGGTGCTGTGATTGGATATGCTTAGCAATAACAGGCTTTAGTTTTGCCTTATTTGTGAACTTCGCATTATGAATGCGAAATTTGACGTCATGTTTGGTCACAATAAGTAGGCTATATTACGTTCGCTCAATCCTTTGTAGGCATTCGCTGCACGATTTCGCAACTTCTTACATCCAGCAGATTTTGCTTCACCGAATGTCTTTTCAACCAGTGTCGATATGAGGATTTCTTTACGATTTCTTTGCCATCGAAATACAAGATCAGTGTTGATTGTGGTCCAAGATGGTATCGTTTTCTGTTCCGCCAGTATCGAACTACAGCATTTTTCTGCTCGCGCGTGCGCTCTGTAACGGGTACGTTCAATTTGCCTTGCACAAGTAAAAGTATTGTTTCGTACGCCTCATCACTCATTGGATGGACATAGCCAGCGGTTTCTTCCTTTTTTGCAAGCGAATTGCAAAAAAATACAACGCAGCAAAGTAGGAACACATTTGCTCACCATCATAACATAACAAGATAGGACTAACTTTAAACTTCTTTAATCGACGTCTAGATAGAGAGTGTTAGGATATATTCAAGGAAACGTGCATATTTAGACAAACAACATTTGTTTTCAAGGACTCAGCGTCATTTCTATGGATAGTTATGTTATATACAAAACCTTAAGACAACTTTTTACTAAGAATTCATTTGGCACCATATTTGTTGATAATTCAAGTGACAGGACTACTTTTATTAGCAGGACGTGAAGCGGCCTAGGTCCTACTTGAGTAGCGTTGCATTTCCTTAAAACGATTGGTTAACCTGAACTGAACTTTATTGAACATACCCTTTTAGATCAGCGACACACATCAGAATGATGGTGCGTTCACAAACGAAACATACAAAATAAAGAAAATTATAAAAAGAAAGCAAAACAAAGAAAAACAAGGAGCAAAACAAAATATAAAAGTTCTAACAGAGGAGTATTTAAAAAGTAGTTTAATACAGGATTTCACTGCCAGTACAACAGTTAGCTAAGACCTTCTCACTATTAATGCTATTATTAATGATATTAATATAATTATTATTGTTATTATTATTAGTAGTAGTATTATTATTATTAATCATTACTGTAGGCCTATAACTCAGATAACTCAGCACAGGAATCCAAAATATCTATAATAAAATAATAAAGGTTGTTACGTATTTAATTAGTGGGCCATGGGTGGTATATCATTTAATGTAATTGTTCTGTATTTCATATAGCAGTTAAGTACGGTACTGTTTACCATGGTGATCAACAATTCTTCCGATTCTATCATAAGGAATTTTTAAATAAAGGTCGTCAAGTAAAATGAGGCGGTGTTAAATTCAACTGATCCACTTTCGAAATCATCCCAGAATTCTTGTATTCAAAATAGTAATTCGTTCTCAAGGTCGTCTATTTATCTCTAATATTGCAAAGGCGTGTGTACATTGAAATAGAAAATGATCAGTGCTTTCGATGCTATCTTTATTACATAGTTTATGTAACCTGATGTTCATCATTACTAGATGTAGGCCTACGATATGGGAGGGGAGAAGGAAAGCCCTCAGTAGTTGAAGAATTCTCATGTAAATGGCAAAGTTTATCATATCTTAATAGTATTGAATGCAAGTTGGTTGATCACAAACTTTAATTTCTTTAAACGGGAAAAGGGGATTTGCGTCAATGGTGGGGGTGAAAAGGGTTCTCCTCCCATGTTTGGGAGCACAATTTGTCTGGGGAGAAAATCCTCTATTGATTAATAAGCCTTTCAAATCCCTAATCGTTTGCGTTTCCAGGTGCTTCGCTCTTTAGATCCCCTTTGAGTTGTGGTTGGCCGGATCCTGTCCCCGCCCACTTTGCCGTCAGGAAAATTGGCCTTTCCATCGGGGACATCGCCCCTTGGTCGGGGACATTGGATCCACATCGTGGTGCTCAGGTACTAGAGAAGGAAGGGGGTGGGTGCGATATCACCAACGTATGGCCGATGTCCCCGACAAGTGCCAATGTCCCTGACGGGGAAATAGGTGATGTCCCTGATGGAAAGGCCAATTTTCCTGACGGCAAAGTAGGCGGGAACAGGAGGAACGGCCAACACCACTTAACGGTTGGGTCTAAAGAGCGGAACACCTAGAAAATCCCACAATTAGGGATTTCAAAGGAATTATTTAATCAATTTTAGAGATTTTTTTTTATCTCCCAGACAAATTTTGCTTTCAGACATGAGAAAGGAAACTCTTGACACCCCCTCCCCACCATCATTGACGCGAAAATCGGCCTTTCCACAGAGGATATCGCCCCTTGTCCCGTCTGGGACATCGACACCTGTCGGGGACATCGGCCAATCGTCGGTGGCATCGCACCCACCCCCTTCCAGCTCTATTTTGGAACATCAAACCCCCGTCGAGCAATATCAGCATCACGACTGTGGATTCGGCTGTAACATAAATCAGCTTTATCCCAGGTAAAGCTCGATTTCCATAGAACCCTATCGGCGACAGGCGCCGACAGTTGTCGGGAAGGTTGAACCTGGTTTAACTTTGCCGATTGCGTTTCAGACGAATCTGGGTGCCTTCATAATTACGTCAGGGTAGCTAGTCGATGCACCCTGATTCGTCTGAAACGCAATCGGCAGGGGTGGCGCCAGATGGGGGATCGGGGGCAGGGCACGGCTCCCCCGTCGTTGGGGAGAGCTGCTCCTCGTTGGGGAGAGCTGCTCCCCGTCGGGGAGAAAAAGCTGAATTCGTCGGGGAGAAAAAAAAAAATTATATGTATTTTCTACATATTAGTAGACTCTAAAATCGATTAGATAAGCCTTTGAAACCCCTAAATTGTCAGATTTTTCGGGGGCTTCGCACTCTGGACCATCACTGAATGATCGACAAAGTTGAACCAGGTTCAACCTTTCCGACAGCAGCTGCCGGCGACTGTCGCCGATAGGGTGAGCGATTGTATGGAAACCGAGCAAGCATCATGGTTAATCCAGCTTAGTAAACGGTTTTGTACTAGGTAGTCTGGCCAAGACAAAATAGTTATATAGCATTCCTATTTTTTTTTTTTTTTGTCGTGGTAGCGCAAGCAAGTTAAGTTAAGGCGAGTCGAGTGGACAGGAGGCGCCGCTAGCTACGCTGGTTCCAGCCGCTCCTCGCCCATTGTTCGGTTGGTAGAACCAAGTCTTCTCGGATAAGGACTTAAAATGGAGGTCAAGTGTATACACATGGCTCGTGTGCACTTTTTTAAAGAACCCATTGCATCTTTCGGAAGGGTAGGGGGTTACCCCGATGTTATGGTTCATTTCAACCCCTATCGTTTTGGAATGATGTGAACATCATCAGCCGAATGTAGTACAAATGTTTATCAGTGTGATTAATCTGCTCAATAAAAAAGTTTAATTACTTGCGCAAATATAAAGATTTGGGTAACGACCTGCTATGTAGGCCCTCTTTAGGCTAGACGCGCCTAGATGGTTGGAAGCGACGATCGAAGAAAAACGGTTAAGCAAGCCAAGGACTTCGCTAACCTCTATTCCTCAGTATTAAAATCCTTCCATTGATGGGGCACTGTCTAAACATTTCTTCCAGCTTATCTCTGAAAGGATTGTAACCTTTTCGTCTGCAGTTGGCCCAAAATTAATTACACAGGAGCCAGTGAGCTTCCATGACGGCCTAGGCTCGGACATGACACGTTGTTGTTTGTTGTTATTTCGCGACGTCATCAACGTGTACAATAAATTCATTATCCACCATCAACTAAATTGCCTTAAAGGAAAGAAAAGTGGTTCGTGTGGAAATCGAACACACAACCTCCATGTTTGCTATCACATCATAATATTTACAAGCTCTAACCAACGTCGGGCCAACGGTTGTAACCAACCTCCATTCCAAACGTTTACCGACGTCGGGCCAACAGCGTTCTGTGACGTTGAGACAAGGTCTGTAATCACATTTAATATTTACAACCTCTGGCCAACGTCGGTCCAACGGTGGTAACCAACGTCTATTTCAAACGTTTACCGACGTCGGGCCAACAAAGTTCTATGATGTTGCGACAACGTCTTTAATTACATCTAATATTTACAACCTCTAACCAACGTCGGCCCAACGGTTGTAACCAACCTTCACTAAAGTTTACCGACGTCGGGCCAACAAAGTACTCTAACGTTGCGACAACGTCTGTTATCACATCCTAATATTTACAACCTCATGATCATACATCGGCCATACATTAAAGGATTTTTAAGAAGCGCTAATGATGGGTACTGATGTTCACGGCGGCGCGTTTGCAGTAGGCCTATATTAAAAGTGGACCAAAAAAAAATTGATGTGCACAGTTTGCTGGTATTTTTTGGAGGTCTATCTTTTCACGCTAAGGTAAATTCAAGTAAAGTATTGAAAAGAAAATAAATTGTACATTTGAAATGTTAATAATTATATTAGAAAATATATAAAATTGCGATATCTAGACAGTTTTTGTGAAGTAGTCATGATCTTAAAACGCGATTTTCTCAAAAACATTGTTTGGTCCTTTAATTGAAGTAGACTTCAGCTGTGTCTCTCTGTAAAGGTGGTGACGGTTTATTATATGCATGAACGCATTCCCCACCAATTTTGTATCTAATTCGCTTAAAGCATGTCGTCGTTAGACCAACTGGCAAACAGGACCGGTACATAAAACGTAAGTAAAGTTCGAACAAATTAAAAGATGTTTAATAAATTAATCAGCAAAACAAAAAGACAGTAACTCCGAAAAGAGACACATACATTTTGAAATTCAACGTTTCGATCTATTTGATCATTTTCAAGAATACTGATGAGGAAATCTCACCCATCCATATGTTTACAATATTTACAGAGGTATAACAGAAAACAAATAAAAACCGACCAACCAGATTAAAATCAAAATTATAACTAGCTAATTAAAAACGAGGTAATTAAAAATGAGGTGTGTCTTACATTAAGCATAGAGCAATGCTTCTTTGCTCTATGCATTAAGTATATCACTTATTATTGTGAATAAACAATGAATAATCAACAATTATTCAACAGCCTGGGATGCTGGCTGAATGAAAGTCTCATGACATGAAATGAATCAGCAACATTATGTTTTTAGAACGTTATATGTTAAAGTTACAGTTTAGTGTTAGAAAAGTTATTTTGTAGAACTATTTCTAGATGATTCTTATATGTTTATATTATTACGATAACATTTTTTGCTAAAATTTGAATGCGCGCCAGTAAACGTCATAAAAAATATGGCAATTTTTAACTTCTGTACTTCCTGTAATAACTTTGCTCATACTACATCGTTTTTTGTTTTTTTGTTTTTTGGCGGGGGTGGGAGGGGGGATAAA
>NW_022688879.1:150152-160469 GCF_011630105.1 Anneissia japonica | reverse complement strand
TGCATAGGCCTATTAGTATTTTTAACAAATATTTTATACATTTCATAATTAGTAATTTTAATTTTTTAAATGCTCTTTTAAATGTTCAACTTAAAATATTGTCATTTTACTGTATGTAGGCCTATGTGTTTTTTTTTTTTTGTGCCACCGTTATAAAAGTGTATGGATCAATAAAGAAGTTTTATTATTATTATTATTATTATTATTATTATTATTATTATTATTATTATTATTATTATTATTATTATTATTATTATTATTATTATTATTATTAAAAATCTATGCACAAATCGTGATCAAATGTACCGGACAGAAAAACCCTGTGCAAAACTTAGGAAACGGGATAAATGCTAAAACACAGACTTACTATGTTTTTTTTTTTTGTTTTTTTTTTTTTTTTTTTTGTTTATTTTAAATAGAACATTGTCATAATAAGAGGGGATAATGCAATTATAATGTAAAAACAAAATCATATAGGCCTACAATAAGAAATACGATATTAAAAAGGAACTATCTTGATGCTGCTGAGACTCGAAGCAGCCCTGCAATAGTTTTGGATAGGGTGATTTGTATAGTTCTAAACAAATGGCTATAGAACATGATTCTGCAGAGCTGCTTCGAGAATTTTAAATGTGTCAATCTTGCGTAATCTCTTAAGTTGAGGACGAAAATTGCTCATACATTGCACGGTAATTTTGCATTTAACTTAGCTGTAGCTTTTTAAACTCTTAAAAAAACACAAATTAAAAATTCAATTACCCATTATTTATTAATATTCAAAATATGAAAAAATACTCAAAATTCCCCCCCCCCTTTTTTTTTTGCACTGGTACGGGAAAAGTAAAAAAACTGAACAAAACAATGGCTCTCTGCTATCCCGGCGAAAAGCCATAAAAAAATCATAACAATGACTTTCCGTTACTGTAAAAATGCCAAGGATATAAACAAATACACACAATTTAAACGGCAAAAAAGGCTAAACCTGTTTGGTATCCATTGTACTAATAATGTCATCTCTAGCACGCCAGCCAGCACCAGACTGTTGAGGTTCCGGTCTAATTCTGTTGTGACTTGGTATTTGGTCTGACAAGCCCGGCGGACCCGGATTAATTTGATCAACAAATGTCGGTAGATCAGATTTGTTTGCCATCATTCTTGAAAAACGGAAATATAAAAGTCAGCCTGCAAAAATACTCAATAGAAGTTGATCGTCGCACGAAGAGCATGTCAAGATAATAAAAAAAATAAGATAAAATAATATTATTAATAAAGAACACCAGTACGTACAAATATCAATTTATTACATGTTATTATTGGGTAAAATTTCTTAAAACAAGTTTACAAAAAAGGACTATTTCCATAATGAAATGTTTAATTGTTTGTTTATTATATTTTTAGCTAGAAGATAAGATAAGAGAACTTCATTATTCCACAAGGGAAAGTCTTTCATCACATTATACAATAAAACATACGTGAAAACAGTCATAAAAAAACATACAAAGTAAAATAATTAATAATAATAATAATAATAATAATAATAATAAAAATAATAATAATAATAATAATAATAATAATTATTATTATTATTATTATTATTATTGCTGTTATTGTTATTATCATTACTACTGTCATTATCATTATCACTACTGTCAATTAATATTATTTTTACCTTCATTTTCAATAAAGAAATTGAATACAATACAAAATTTGAATAAATTGTTATCATCGTGCAATCTTGAAGTGAATGGTGCCGGAGGGGATAAATGACTAGGCATAACGATATGTTTTTGCCTTGTGTACCCTCATTCTATCTAGTCCTTTGATTAAGTTGGTTCGCATAACATGACGGAGAGGAAGAGAGGCATCTAACTCAATACGATAATTTTTTTCTAAATACACCTCAATAATGGATGTCATACCTAAACCAATCATTTAATGAGCCCGACCTTTGAAAGTTTTAAGGCGTTCTTTATCCTCTACGAAAGCATTACGGTACCAGCCATATTACGTAAATGCGCCAAGAGTTATACGGTAATTATTCGCATGTTTAGAAGTGATGTACATGGTACAATAAAGAGACTGCTTGAAATAAAACAATGTCATGTAGTCAAAAGTTACAAATAAACTTACAAAGTGGTCATGATGCTATAGAGAGACTTGATTTGCTCAATTATGTTCGTCTTCTTGTAGTTGAGCTATGCAGAATCATCCAGGTTTACATAACATTGAATAACTTAGAACTAAAAATTAAGCGAATTGGGTAGGCCTAACTCATTTGTTAATTGACATTTCTGTAACGAGTTCAGGGTCTTTTTATGGTATGCTCAAAGTTCAATCATAATGATATGCGTTGTAAAGAAGCCACGAGGCAGTGATGAATAGTTTTATTATTTTATCTGTGTTTATCCTTTCTTTCCTCATAATGATAAAATCAGTAGTAATAAACAAGTTAAATATCCAGTGTCAAGAAACTAGAGTAAGGTGTGTTACAGTGAGTAAAGTAGCATTGGGCATTTAGGTGGGAGTGGGAAGACAGGATAGACAAAATGTAGTTGGCTGTTACAAAACGAGACGTATGGTAAAACCATGGACACCCAAAAAATGTTTTACTGTGCGTGGGCATAATCTTGCACGACCATCAAGTTAAATTGTTGTAGTACTTTGAACACGCATACAACTTTGTTAGGGAGAGTTTGCCATGATTGTTATTTTATGCCACGTATTGTTACACTTTAAAGTAGGGACAGAACCTATGATAGCCGAACACGTGGAAATACTTTAGAAAACATGTTAAAACATTTCAAATTTGGAATTAGAGCAGAAAAAACTCACTTTAAAAGAAAAAAAATAACTACTCTACACAGCATCCTACCTGTTTACCGCGCGTAACTATACTGTTTTCACAACTCTCGTATTATCAAGACTTGATTACTGCAACATCCTACTTTTATGATCCATGAATATCGACTTAGAACACCTTCAGCGTGCTCAGAACAGGGCTGCATAGTTGACCTGTGGTGGTAGAAAGTTCGACCATGCCTCGCCACATTTGCGTCAAATAGGGCCTACGCTGGCTGCTAGGATGTAGGTAGGCATAGATGACAAAAACCTATACGGCACCTTTGGATAATGTTCAGGCGGGCCTTAAATTGCGGTGGTGTTTATATCCTCTACGTTGTTTTATTTATTTATTCATTTTTTTTGGGGGGGGGGGGGTTGTCTCTGGTTAGTGTATTACTTTTAGAGTCTTGTTTTAACAGTATAGCGCTATAGAAATGTCGCATTATTATTATTATAAATTTTCCATCTGAGAAAATCAGGGTGTAAGCAGAGAACGCATCGCGGTTACGTTTATATACGTGAACAACCTGACGTCAAGAATAACGTTATAATAATAGTTACAATGTTTGACTGCGTAAATTTAATATGCAAGCTTAATAGGCAAGCTTCAGTATGTAATAAAACAATCCACCCACACTAAGCACTGCAGCACATAGATTCACGTCTCAAATGAGGGGTACATGTCGTTTTTGCTAATTTCTTTCTATTTGCTTCCTTCTACTGCAAAATAAACAAATATAATGCAGTACACCTTGGTATGGTCTCGAACATAGCCCAGTAAATATTAGCCAGCTATATTTTGTAGGCGATCAGACGATGAACTCGTTCCCGTAATTGCTAGGTTTCATAATGTGTGGCCATTAGATGTTTGGTGATATCGCGTGGAAGGTTCTCAAGAACTAGCTTAGGATCACTGCAATTCACAGTAAACACGTAGGCCTATGTTTGAAACCACTGAGGATTATTCGTCTTTTGATACAAATTTTGGTATCTACAAAATAGTAAGAGCATTTTTCTGATGCACTATGCTTCTTTGACCTATATATAGGTTGGTTGAAAGTATACGTCGAAAATGTTTTGTTGTTTATCATTGACAAAATTCTAATATTTAAAAAGTGTTGGTAAGAGTGAGAAGATGTTCATAATGATCAGTCGTCAGCAAAGTCAGCACCACCGATGTCTTCCGAAATCTGTCACTGTGTATCAGCCGTTCATTTGGTATTACGGTACATCTGAACCAGTTGCACGGCTATTATAAAAGCGATGAGCTCTGCTGCTCAGTCTACTTCAGATGAAAATACTGGACGATATAAATCAGATCTATCAAAATGATGCCTGGGTCTGTCCCCTCGTTTGGTGAATTGTGTCGAGAAACATAAACAAACTTGATCAGTACTTGCTAACATACATGAAAACAGAGAGGATTCTTCTTTTTTAAGTATTGACAAACAAGCGTACTGATTCGTACATTCTTTGACTGTAATCTGTTGATGTAATGATTTTCTCAATATCAATAAATTCCGATTTGTTATTTGTTTAATCGCATTTATTATCTTGACTTTTAGGCCTTTTTGAGAACCTGATGTACGAAGATTTGTACGATCGCAAACTGTATAATTGAGAACCCAAGCCTTGTCTCTCTATGGCAGTTTAACCACCTCAGTCTGCTGACGAAAGAATTGTTGCTTGAAATTTGGCAAGTTCCGATAATACGTAGTTTCAGTAAAACGTTTTTAGACATTTAAACAATTTTAATAACGTCATTTGGATGAGCTTTATCAAAAAAGTAACTTAGTATGTGTCCTTTAACTGGTTGGTAGTTGGTCTGAACCCTTAGAAGACGACAAGTACTCACAATTTAAAGGAATTCTCTTTGCTGAAAAGTCAGTTATCTTTATCATTTTTGGTCCTAATCACATGCAAAATTCAACTGATCAAAATAAACGTTAACAAAATATTAAAATAAAATAAATTCGATCAATATTTTCTCCAACACATTTACTCCAATTATCAACTCCAATTGTGAATATGGCAATATTTTAAATATTTTTTAATGTAATGATACTACGTATGTAAATGATTGCTCGGGTACTCATGCAATAGGAACATATGATCACTTGTCTTTGAGCCTTAATCTGAACTTTCCTTTAACATACGGTACTCTAACCATAGATTTCAGTATGTGAGGTATAATATTCCAAATCCTGCAGATGTCATCTCCTATCCCCTTGCAAATTTATTTAACATTACCCTTTTTGTTGTAATCATTCCTATAGCCTGGAAAGTTTCATGTGTTTCTCACATCTATAAAGGTACTGGCAGCAGAATTGACATACTAATCCATAATCATGTCTCAGTTTTCTTGAATCAAACGCCATACTCTCACCCTATCAGTTTGGCTTTTTTAAACGTTTCTCTTGTTAAAGTCTCCTAACACAGGTATATCATCATTGGACCAAAGAACTTGATCAAAATAAACTCATTGACATACATGCCATTTTTTCTCGATTGGACCAAAGCCTTCGATAAAGTAAGTCACTTTACCCTCCTATCAAAATTACATACTATTGGGTTTTTTCGGAGCAGCTTTGGTTATGGCCTAAAAGCTTCCTAAATGTACGTTATCAATGTACCCGTTTCCAGAGAGAGTTTCCTAATTTTGTTTCTGTGAGTACCACAAGGCTCTATCTTAGGACCCCTTTTATTTATTATTTATACGAATGATTTAATTTCAACAATTTCTCCGGGTAATTCAATGCTTCTATACGAAGATGATTCACTGATCTACAGACCCATCTGATCTGTCATTGATCAATACACCCTTTAGTCTGATCTTAATAATATTTCTTTCAATGGAGCTAGCTCAATAACCTAAACTGCAACAATTGTAGAGTCATGTGTCATCTTACTATTTATAATTATTCTTTGATCTTCTCATGTGAATTTTGTGTATGTTATTACCAGTTTTTTTAGGGGCTATAACTTAGTTCTGTTTAATTTTTGCAAGTACTTATTTAGCCTCCTAGACATAATGTATATATTTTATGTAATGATTTGGAAATAAATGAAACTGAAACTTTACTTGTTTGTTTTGTGAGGGTTTGTATTGCAGCACGCCCACAACTCTAGAGCATCTCTTTATGCTTAGATAAGTACAGTTGGGGACAATTTCAATATACATTTACATTCCTGTGTACCCATTTTCATCTACTCCATTTGTCTCAAAACATAACTGATTGTTAGAAATGTTTAAAAAGTGAAATTATTTAAAATACAATCGTTGTATAATGCTACAGCACCTTGATACTGGGTCTCATAATGTTGAGTGGAAATTATGAAATAGCATTCGCTATAAAACGTCTGGTCATTTTACCCAAGACAGTCTTTTTAACACACCTTTTAAACAACATGCTATTATATTATAATTATCTGTTCGAAGAGGTAAATTTATTTTAAATAAACATAAACACTTGTACAAGAAAATAAAAATTGACATTATTTAAATTTATTGGCAATTATAATATCATGTTTCCGTCCGTTTTAGGCAAAATATACTAATTTACCTATTTTTAATAATATAGTTCTATTTTTAGATGAGATCAAAATGAAAACGGTTTAATTTCTTTAAGTTTTTCTAAGTTTGAAATTATAACATAAATACAATTCTAGACAGATGCCAATAATATAAATTCTCAAAGTTCTTGCATTTTACTGTTATTATTACAGTTAATGAGTAGCGTAGCTTACTTTGATCGTTTATAAAGATGTTAAACAATAAAGCCGATAATGGGGAACCTTGTTGAACTTATTTTGCATTTAATACCTTCAGGTAATTTTATGTTGGACTTACCTGTCGATAATTAGAATTATAGAATTAATAATATTAAATAATTATACTATGAATACTAGCGTAATTTAGTTTACCTAAAAGTATATTTTGTTAAAAAGAATTAAAAGTTCGTATAAAATTAACAAAAGCAATGTAATGTTTGTTTTTTCTAGGCTAGATATGTGTTAATGATAGTGTCTAGTATAAATAATTATGCTGTCTGCAGTACGAAAAGTTTTTTGTTTTCTTCAAGATTGTTCGTCGTGTATCAATTGCTTGTCTTCAGTCAAGATTTTGATTCTTTCATTAATTATTGATAAGAATAAGTTACGTACGATAGGAGTGACAGATATGACTCTGTAATTCTGCTAAGTATTGCGACAGCCATATTTACGTATGAGAATAATAACTTTAATAGCCTATTGTTTTGGAAGGTTACCATGTTTGAAAATAATAAAACAATTCAACAAAAATTGAATAAACATAAGTTGCTACGTTAGGAATATATTCTACAGTGAGTCGATTGATCCCGGGAGATTTCCCTTGTTTCTGTTATTTCATTTTTGCTTTGTTAGTAGATTTATGTGATTGTTAACGTTTATATCACTATTTTGGTGAATTTCATAAGGCATATTTCTTCAACAAAAATGGAAATAACCTTTGATATTTGGCCTATTATTCTAAATCCTAATCTGAATAGAATAAGCGTTCACAATGTTATAAATGTCTGCACGTTCGCTAATTACATGTAGTGCATGGTCGTTCAGGTCACCTTCTAGACGTTATGTACAGTATGATTTCCCTTCGATATTCCATTAACGCTTAGTTTAAAGTTACCACGAATGTATGCGTACGTTTGCCCGATTGACTCAAAGAGTGGATCCAATGATATGCGCATGAGAAAGCGATAAAGCTGGCCGAATGGTGTAACAATATCTACCAAAAGACGAATTGCCGGTTTTATTATCCAGATATTCACGAACGAGATTGTAGAGAAGACTAAACCCCAAGCGATCGTCAAAATGACTCCAGCAATAAGCGTTAATAGAGTGTAGAGGGCAGCCTACAATAAAAAGATACAGCATTTATTGGAAATCGTTAATAAAAGTAATTGGTAATTATTACGCATAGATTGTTACTTATCATAAATCCTAACAGCTGAAAAACATTCTTGCTATAATTAAGTATTCAGAAACTTTAGATTGCTAAATAGAGAGCGTGATATTCAAATGCGACAGTTGTTTGTTTAAAGAGGATTTTTCACAATTCAGGTACAAAGTCTTAATTGGTAGATATAATTTGCTACAGTGTGACGATTGCATAAATAGCAGACAATTGGAAAAAATAAATTTGAAATTTGTAACAAAATTCAAAATGAAATTGATTCTCAATATACTATTAATAATTATTATATTACATATAGTTTTTTCTTGACCAAAATAGCGGTATTGCCTAGCAGGCGTCGTATAGCATAGCGTTTTGTTCGGTTCTAAAAGTAATAGACGACTGGGTAGGATAACTTAGAAATTCGTATAATAAACTGGTGTTTGTGGCATGCCTAGCTAGGGTCCCAGTCCAAGGGTATCTCCAAAATAACTAGTAGGCCTAGTATATAATAAAAGAAATCCGTAAGTCATACGGTAACTGAAATAGTAGCCTAGTCTATTATGTATACTACTTACTGAGGCCTGTTTTAATACACTATTTAGGTAGACTCTTCTTTTCCTATCTTGAATTCAGAGGTCGAAACATTTTACAATTATTTTTTTCAATCATTATACTGGTGTAGAATAGTCTTTTAAGAACATTTCCCAACATAAAAATTAATGCGATACGACCCTTCGTTATGGAGTGATGAATTAACAACAAAGAGTGCATATTGAGGCCAAAAGTATTTATGATGAGAAAGCTTATATTGAGTAGAACCAATAATAGTTGAAAGGAATATACTGTATATGTGTTTTGATACCTGGGTATATGTGAACACAAGCGCAAAAAACGTGTTTATTCCTGGAATTGTCAGTGGAGAAGTAGGTTGCTTCATGACGTCATCAAATTCAGCCTGAAATTAACAATATAATTATGATGAAAACAACAACCATTAAGAAGAGAAACGTAAAAAATTAAATATTTTCTCCTGGACGCATTGGCAGGCCTGATAATGCGTCCGGGATTGGACGCAACATGTTTTTAAATAATTAATAAACAAAAAACAGAAGAAATAAACAAGCAAGTCCAGTAGAAAAGATTTACTTCTTCACGTTAGCCTATATATTATACTTACCCGAATGAACTATAATATTCACAAACGTAAACATTAAGAATAGTAGTAGTAGTAGTAGTAGTAATAATAATAATAATAATAATAATAATAATAATAATAATAATAATAATAATAATAATAATACTAACTAGACTTGCTATGTCTGTTTGTACAAAACATAGGGCTTTTCCCCATTGATATAATTAGAGATGAATTTTAATTCAATTCAACAATTTAATGGACATAAAAAGTCTTATGGTGCATCTGAAATACCTCAATACAAAACATAAAATAAAAACAAAACAAAACAAAACAAAACAAAACTTAACTGTAAAACCAAAAGAATGGAGGCTAACTATGTTTATCTTAAACAATTTTTTAAGCCATTAAACAATTATTACTTTAAAGAAAAAAGAGGTTGATATCAAAAGGATCGCAATGCATGTTCAAATGCAAATTTATGAACCTGTTATAAAAGACAGACAATGGTAATAGCAAAGTAGGGCTACTTGGAAACTCACAACCATCGCGCGCTATATCAGCCGACCTTGTATAGGCCAGTACATTTTCCGTTCATAGATTCAGTGACTGAAAGCAAAAAATGTTCATGTATATCATGGTAGTTTTGAGTTTAACCTATGCAACTGGTTTAAGTGCTTCAGAAAACGCAACTTGCGTTTACATAATTATGCTGTTGCCTTTGTGGGGCTGAGAAAAGGAAATGATGGCACATCTAGATTGTGTAAATAAAAAAAAAAATGTAAATAAAGATAAGGTAAACGTTCACGTCATTGTAAACAATCAGCCAATGAGGACTGTTTCACGATACTGGACTCCGCCTCTACAACCCAAATTCTAAAAATCAAAGAAGCCTTGCATATTCAGTGGGAGCAGCCACTGAACAAACAGCTTCTTCATGTTAATTTATCTTTATCATTCAAAAATTCATTCCATTCTCCCCTTTGTGGCACAACTACTGCACTCTGATTTTACCTTATCTTTATTTATATTTTGCTTTCTAGTACTGCTACGGTTCATTCCACAATTTTTTAGCATGCATAACATTGACTTTTTACTCCCCTATATTAATAATTGCCTGCGTGCAATAAATAGATAACTGACGATGGTAGTAGACTGCCGAAACATGTCTTATTGGAGCCGTTAAGGCCATAACTTATTTAATTAAATACAGGCTTTGCCTGGTGAAAATACGATCTGTTCTGTTGTTTTTGAATATTATTAATAATAATAATAAGAATAATAATAATAATAACAATAACAATAACAATAACAATAATAATAATAATAATAATAATAATAATAATAATAATAATAATAATAATAATAATAATAATAATAATAATAATAATAATAATAATAATAA
>NW_022688879.1:144920-149922 GCF_011630105.1 Anneissia japonica | reverse complement strand
AGATGTGGATAAGAGACAGGTATATATATATACGGATTCCCAAAAAGATTGTCAGTTGTAAAAATACAGCCCTAAAGTACCAAAGAATGCATTTCCAGGTATATAGGGAAAACATGCTGGGTGGGGCGGGGGCGTGGGTGAGGGACATGCCATAGACACACTTTTAAAAAAAAGTCTCACGACTGTAAATTAGTTGAATTTGGCACGTATGACTATTTGTTAGGCATAAGCAAAATGCTAAAACGTGATGGGAAAAGGTTTACTAAAAGTTCTGGATAATTATAAATGAAAGGCGCTATATACAGTAGTTACCAAATAGCAAAATAAATAAGCCTAATTGATAAGATATGATCGATATTAGAACATGCAGACGCGTTGAAAGGAGCTGATAATCATACGACACAAATTAACTTATACCAAGTGCTATATGGTGCTAGAGAAATGGTTGATTTACTCAACTTCGATCTTTGAAATTACTACAAGTAAGATAACCTGTAGACTTATGAATAATTATTTTAATATGAATCTATAATTAGAATATATTGCAACTCAGTGTAAATCCAGCTATATCTGCAACAATTTCTTTCATCATATAGCTACCAACATAATATAAGTAATGAAAGTATTTATTTCTTACGACTTACCTCTTGAGAAACGCTTTCTATCTAAAAAAGCTGTATAGGCTTGCTGTTACGCTCAAAGTTCAATTTGTTATGTAGGCATACAGTACGTTGTAATATAGTCACGAGGCAATGAGATAGTGCTATCAAATTTAGCTATTTATTGAGGAAGTGGGTTTCTAAAGCTAACAAACAATACGAACTAGATTAAAGAACCTAGGCCTATTTAACCTATAAGTGAGTTAAGCAAATTTCTGCAGCCCTAACTAGTCAGTAAAGAAAGCGAATAGATGCTTTCTTCTCTTCAAACACCATCCCAACCTAGCAAAAATTACATTTTCATATAATACACCAACATTTAAATTGATTTGGGTTACGAAAATATTGTTACTCTGAACTAATGAGAGCAGAGTCACTGTGTGCGCGCTGAACCGTGGAGATCTCTTGCTCTCCTGCTTCAATTCCCATCGCTGCTCCCCTTCTAGAGGGCTGAAATACAATTTCCAATAGAGCACATCTTTCGGATGAGACGTTTAATTCGTTGGTCCTGTGTGCATTAATGACCCTTGTAAACGTTAAAGATCGCAGCACACTCTTCTGAAAAGAGTAGGGATTTCCTACCGATGTAGGCCTCTACTGCCCAATCACCACCAGAAGGGCCCACTGGAAATATTCTTCAGACTTTCGTGGGTTATCATTGGTGTGATCTCAACTCACTAAAATCAAAACGATCGTTAATAATGGATTCACAGGTGAGATGTAAAGAATTTTAAAAAAATGTATATTTAGAGCCGATATTCTCAAATCTATCAAAGGATTGTCTTTGTAAGCCGTCTGTCAGATATTCAATATAAAGTAAACGGAATGCATCCATTAAGCATACGTCATCAATAGTTTGATAACATAACCTAAATATACCTGTGACGTACAGTAAGTGGTTGTGCTGTTTACCTGCCTGGTGGTTGAAACGTTGATGATTTAAGAAACAACGAGATTAGACAACGAAGTTTATCGATTAATATATAACCTAATGCAATTTGTCAAAATCCGCTGTGGCATACTCTTTCCTATAAGGATTTTCTAACCATGGCAACATAGACATCTTGCTTAGTTGACCTTTCGGTACCGTTAACATTATTAAACTTTCTTCATACAGCTAGTTACCTTCAACATCAAGCTTGTTATGACCAGTGCCATACACAATTTTATCAGATTTCTTTATCTTAAATATCAATCTCGAATTTGCTAGTATTACTTTTCACATGAGTAAACAATGCGTCCTCTCATTTAACAGATCAACACTACATGCATCTGCATTCTTCCAGGAAAACATCTGCTACCAATGTAGCACCCAACACCATCTTTCAAATATGACCCTGAAAGGATCATATTCAACCCAACGTCCGCATTGCTGACACGTGAAATTAGCCGTTTATACGGGAAGTGAAGACTCGGAACATTTATTTAAATATCATGACTAATCAATTATCAGATCCGAAAAGCGTGACAGCGGTATGAGTCCTGTTTAGCGAATCCCGAGCGTTGGAACGAGTGGAACTAGGCATATGTCTAGCCTGGCCTAGTACAGGAACTTGACGTTCGAGAATAACGGATCCGGTACCAGATCTTTGACACCTGGAAATAATGTGTCCGGTACCGGAGCAATTCGGTACATACCGAATCTTTAAGGTTTGAAAACAATAACGGATCCGGTACCGGAAATGGACGCCAGACAACAACGAATCCGGTGCCGGATCTTTAAGACCTGAAAATAACGGATCCGGTACCGAACCTCCAGCCACAGCGAAAATTAAATGGTGTCTTCCTTCGATTATTATGTAGGTTACCATTCCACTGAATTTTATGATGATCCATTCATTAGTTTGTTTGTGTAATCTTGCTAACAGAAAGACAGACAGCAGTGAATGCAACATCCTTGGCGGTGGAGGTATTAATAATAATAATAATAATAGATGGATTTATATAGCGCAAATAAACGAGGTCTCTATGCGCTAGACAATAATGAAGTCAAGAACACAAAGAAAAAAGCCGCTAAAAAAAACACCAAGCTAGCACCCAAACCGAAGTATGGGGTTACACCATCACCGCCAACCGGAGATCTGTGTTTATGTACTCCGGTTAGCATCGGTTAAGTCTTGATCTTTTCTGGGATCAGGTGCCTCCTAACCTGGAACAAACAACACTAGCTAGCAAGGTGAAACAGATAAAAAGAAAAAAGGAAAAGAAAACAGTAGCTATAAAGAGGCAAATAAAAAGGTTTTGAGTCGCTTTTTAAAGATGTCAATTGACGCTGATTCACGGACTTCAACGGGTAGTGTATTCCACATTTTTGGAGCCGCAACACGAAATGATCTCTCACCATATGTTTTCGAACGGTACCCAGGAACAAACAAAGTTGATGAACTTGTAGTTGATCTGAGTGCTCGGGAACAAGTGGATGAGCGTAGTCTGAGAAGATCTTGCATGTACGTGGGTGATAGGTTATGGAGCGATTTGTACACAAGAAGAAGAATTTTGAAGTTGATACGCTGTCGAACTGGAAGCCAATGTAGGTCTTTGAGTATTGGCGTGATGTTCTGTGACTTTGGGGTGAGCTTAATCAGACGTGCGGCCGAGTTAAGATGTAGTTGTAATTTGTTTATAAGAGTATCTGGAAGCCCAAATAGGATACCATTGCAATAGTCAAGTCTTGAAGTTATAAGAGCATGAACAAGTTTTTTAGTTGCGTCTTCGTTCAGGAAGCGTTTGATTTGCCTAATATTACGGATGTGATAATTGACAGATTTACAAACGTTGGTAACATGTTGCTTTAGAGACATCGTGTTGTCAAAAGTCACACCACATTACGGACTTCCAGTGATGGAGTGACCGTTGTATTACCAACGCAGAGACACTGCAGATTGGGTGAGTTGGAACGATGTCTAGAGTGTATGACGAGAATTTCAGTCTTTCTGGGATTAAAACAAAGCATATTTTCAGATAGCCAGGTTTGTACTTCATCAAGACATCTTTCAACACGATCAACTGCATCGTCCATAGCATCAGGTTTAAAGCCGAGGTACATCTGCATATCATCGGCGTAAACATGGTAACGGCATAAATGCTTGCTAATGATATTGCTGAGGGGACAGATGTAAATGGTGAAGAGGACAGGACCCAGAGTTGATCCCTGTGGGACGCCACATTCTAAGAAAACAGGATCAGAAATAGACGATTTAATTTTAACACATTGGCGTCGTGATATTAAATACGACTGGAACCAACCGAGTGCAGAACCAGAAATACCAATGTCAATTAAGCGATTAAGGAGAATATTATGATCAATAGTATCTGATGTTCAGAGAAGTTTGTTCAAGTTGTTGAGCAGCGTTTTTGAACTTGACAAGTTGGACATTTTTTTGCATCGGTCTAGGTGTGAATTCTAAATAGAAGACTGGCTGTAATGAACCTGTCGGTGTCTGGAGGATTCTGTGCCTGTCTCTTATACACATCTAGATGTGTATAAGAGACAGAGACTAATCATAGTAGTGGGCAGAGACACTAAAATATTAGTCGGAAAAGGGTCTAAGTCACAGGTTTTAGTTTCCATGGACTTGACAATGTCAATAACATCTTCATTGTTCAGTAAGTTAAAACTCTCAAATTTCGAAAGCTGTAGAGCAGGAGAAGAAGTAGGAAGCCCAACGCTGGGCGATGACTCACTTGGTGTGATTTTGTTACGCAGACGTTTAACCTTCTGAATAAAGAATGCATTGAAATCATTGGCCAGCTGAAGGTGGCTCTCAGCAGTTGGAAAAAGATCAGCAGCGCAGTTACCAAGAAGCTTTCTAGCAATCTTAAACAGGCGTTTTTGATCGTGACCACAGATATCTACTTAGGCCTGAATGGAGGCGGTGCGTTCTTCAACCAGTACACGATGATACTCAATGCACTTTTTCTGGTAAGCAAGAAGACTTGCGTGTGTTTTAGACTTTCGCCATTTACGTTCTGCTCTTCGCTTATTCCTTTTGGCATCACGGCATACTGTATTAAACCATTTAGATGATGTACGGCTGTCTCTTATACACATCTAGATGTGTATGTGAGTGAGGAATTATACTCATCAATAGCTGAGTTGATTTGCATTGAGTCAGTAAAGTGCGAGAACTTCTGTGAAATTTGACTTTGGAGGTAGTTAAGGTCGACCCTGTCATACTTTCTATAAGAGATTACTTTTTTCCGGGTAAACGGTTTGTTGGCATCTAGACTTGCGTGAAGAAAGTAGTGATCCGACAACGGGTATGCATCAATGGATGTACTAGTGATAAGATCAGGATTATTAGTAATAATCAAATCAAGAGTATGCTGGTGTTTATGGGTAG
>NW_022688879.1:134315-144882 GCF_011630105.1 Anneissia japonica | reverse complement strand
GTATACACATTCAGTGGATCATCAGCATGTATGTTGAAGTCACCTGTAATTATGACATTGGAGGACAATGAGTACTGCTCCACAAAAGTTGAAAACTCAGTAAAAAACTGCATGTTCAATTGCGTTCAGCCTTTAAATAAGAGATTACCCACCTGGCCACTTCGTGAACGAAAATACTTTTCTGATATGCTAGGGGCCTAGCATTTTGTCGTCTCGGGGCCCCGAATCGTCGTTACGCCCGACTGCCTTGCCTTACAATCCCAGGGTCCTATAGGTTCAATTCCTGTGACAGCTTAAGGCATCACGTTATTTCATTAATTTAAGAAGTAATTAGTATCAGCCAATCCTTGTATGGTTCTAGGACACGCTGGAAGTGTCACTCTCGATTTAATATGGTTATAAAACAAATAATTTTAAACTATATTTTCCTCAATACAGAAATCATCAGGGCCGGCGGAACGTTTTTCAAGGTGGGGGGGGGGCACTTATAAGATGAATGGGAATATGAATATGTGTGTATATGTGTGTAGACATACATAAAAAAAATTGAGTAGTTGCAATACGATTCTTTTTCCATGAATTCATAAATCCCAAAAAGAAAGGGGGGTCCGGGGGTTCTCACCCGTGAATATTTTGATTCCTAGAAGGCGGGATGAGTTTTCCCGACTTCCGAGGTGTCTTTTAATTACTTTTAAGTTCTTTAAAATTCAAGGTTTTCCCCTTTTGAAAATTATTATAATGAATCAATGAACCCAACGAGAAAAGAGAGGTTCGGTTTCGTCCCGGAAAAATGTTAATTTTTAAATGGTGGGAAATGAGCTTTCCCGACTTCTGAAGTACAGTATCTTTTAGCGATTTTAATTTAAGTTCTTCAAAATTCAAGGTTTCCTCTTCTGAAAACGGTCAGGTAAATTTTTCCACTTGTTATTACGGTAAATAGGCCTTATGTGTGTATAAATAAATTAAAAAAAATTGAGTAGTTGCATACGATTTTCTTTTTTTTTCATGAACCGATAAATCCCAAAAAGATAGGGGGTCGGGGGTTCTCCCCCGGGAAAATTTTGATTCCTAGAAGGCGGGAAATGAGTTTTCCCGACTTCTGAGGTGTCTTAATTACTTTTAGGTTCTTTAAAATTCAAGGTTTTCCCCTCTTGAAAACGGTCAGGTAAATTTANTTTTCCCATTGTTATTACAGTAGATAGGCCTTATGTGTGTATACATACACATAATTGAGTCGTTGCATACGATTTTTTTTCCATGAATCCATAAATCCCAAAAAGGGAAGGGGGTTCGGGGGTTCTCCACAGGGAAAATGTTGATTCCTAGAAGGCGGGAAATGAGCTTTCCCGACTTCTGAGGTGTCTTTTAACTGATTTTAAGTTCTTCAAAATTCAAGGTTTTCCGGTCCCTTCTTGAAAATTATTATAATGAATCAATGAACCCAAAGATCATCCCGGGAAAATGTTAATTTCTAAATGGTGGAAAATGAGCTTTCCCAACTTCTCTAGCATCTTATAGCGATTTTAATTTAAGTTCTTCAAAATTCAAGGTTTCCTCTCTTGAAATAGGTCAGGTAATTTTTTCCCAAAATCCCAAAAAGAAAGGCGGTCGGGGGTTCTCCCCCGGAAAAATTTTGATTCCTAGAAGCGGGAAATGAGCTTTCCCGACTTCTTAGGTGTTTTTAATTACTTCTAATTTCTTCAAAAATCAAGGTTTTCCCCCTCTTGAAAATGATTCAATGAACCCCAAAGAAAGAGGGTCCGGTTCCCCCGGGAAAAGTTCGATTTCTAGAATGCAGGAAATGACCTTCCCTGACTTCTGAAATGTCTTTTAAATGACTTTTTAAGTTCTTCAAAATTGAAGGCTTTCCCCTCTTGAAAATGGTCAGGTACATTTTTCTCATTTTTTATTTTATGTGTGTATACATAGGCCTATATAAATAAATGAGTAGTTGCATGCGTATTCTTTTTTCCATGAATCGATAAATCCCAAAAAGAGAGGGTGATTCGGGGGTGATCCGGGGTTCTCCCCCGGGAAAATTTTAATTCGTAGATGGCGGGAATGAGCTTTCCCGACATTTGAAATGTGTTTTAATGACTTATGTTCTTCAAAATTCTAATTTTCTGATTGTAACATGAGAAAAAAAAAAAAAAAAAAAGAATCAGCTCACGGGTCCTGAAAAGGTAGGTCTAGAATTTTTTTCCGGTCACACAAAAATCTCCAGACATTATTTTTTACAAAAAAAGTTGTGGGGGGGGGGGGGCGGCCTCCCGGTTCGGCCGGCCATGGCCATAAAACAAAGACAAATCTTCAATGCAGTCTACCATCAGTTGGCTGATTTTTAATCACACTTTTTTTTTCTTGCAACCATGCTATTAAAATGTCACAGAATAATTTAACTTGTTTGATGTGTGGTTTGATATAGTGTGCGGTCAGATGAAACACCGGACAAAGCAGTCCTTAAAATTGTGTGAAATACAGTTATTGTGGATCTAGGCCAGATTGCCGAAACCCTGTTTGCCGAATACCAGATTAAGGAGTCCAGTTTGCCGAAAGTAGCAGTAAAACATGAACACAACAGCATAAAATGACACTATGATTGCTTCTGTAGGCCTAGTGTGGTGCCCGTGGGTAAGCCGCCACTGGGCCAGGACCGGACACCGGACACAATTGCAACGACTTTCAGAATTTAGAAGCCATTCCAACGAGATACGATATGTGTGCGGGAGGCATTATTTTTTTCCCATACAGTTCTGGCAGAAATTATAGAGGGCACTATTTAAGGTTATTTAGGTGAACGGATAACATGAATAATGCATGCATGCTTAAAGTCCATCTAAAATGACATATTCTAGTTACTTTTAAAATGTCATTAAACAATAAAGAATTATATAATAAACATATCGGTGGCTTTCCTGTTATTTTTAGATAACGCGTTTTTCTGAAAAACGAGTTTTAAACCACCTATTTTAATTAATTCTGTATCACTAAGCCCCGCCTTCTGAATCTGACCCGCATTTGACCTTTACCGGATATGACATACACTCGGTACAACATAACACAGGATGTTCGCGGGATCGCGACTCTTGGCAACACAAACATATTAGATAGTAGGATTCATGGGTTTACAATACTCTCAGTTAAGGCCTAGGGTAATCATACGCTGGAAATTCGGAGAGTATAAATATTAAATAAACATTCAAAACATATTAGCAGCCCTCGAAAGTAAAGAAGAGGATGCAAGTAGGCCTAGCTAGGCCATATTCTTTGCATCCACCCTATACCACCCGTAATCGCACATAAAGCAAATGTGTTTGAATAAAAACATTACAACTATTTGTTTTGACAATTACTTTATTCATGATGATTAATTTCTTTTTTTTGTCTTTCTTTTGTGGGAATCGCCCACTTTTATTTCAATACTTTTTCATTTAACACAAATACAAGAATTTGTACAAAATGACGCTCGGGTTGTAGAAGCCCTTAGATACACAGATACCATTTTCAAAAGAGCTTACAATTTCTCATTATTATTATTATTATTATTATTTCATTTTTATATTTTTGATCCTTTTGTTAAGAATTATGTCATAATCATAATAATATAAAATTATTATACATCACATATAGCACATCATAATTCTTTATGCATATTTGTCTTGTAAATTTCAGCAATACATACACTTTTTGTTCAAAATACGGGTTTTTTTTGTATTGTTGTAACTTATACTATTTTTACAAATCAATTTATATTTATAAAGAAAAAAACAAAAACCAAAGCAAAACAAAAATTACCTGACAATAACAACATTAAAAGCTTTAAAAGCTTTCCCAAATTTCTGAAAGTCAAAATTTGACCACTTTTTTGGGGGGCTTTTTCTTTGTTTGTTAAAAACTCACAAGTGACAAGACTTTTAAACTCAGATGTAAACATTGTCCAGGGACATTTCTTCCCTAGATTTAGTCTATACATCACTTTACATTTAAATATACAAAAAGGTAAAATTGAAACTAACTCATTTGTCTTCTTATCATAGCTTGATACGATATCCATCCATTTTACTTTATCAGGCTTTTTTAGGCACAATTGTAACATAATATGGAATTTTTTCCAACATGAATCATTTTCTTTACAGTTTAACAGCATATGTTTTTCATTTTCTATTTCGTTACATGCTTCGCTAAAGTCTGTGTTTGACAGGTTCCATATCTTTTCCGACTTTTCCTTGGAAAGATTCTGTGTAATAATTTATAATAAATTGAGCAACCTTTTTGATATGTAGCAATGAGTGTACTTTCTCTTTCCAACAATGTTCCCAGTTAATTGAATTGTTTTGTAATTCATTTTCCCATTTGATTTGAACATTCGGTATGCTATATATTAGTTTTAAAAATGATGTGTAGAATTTTTTAACATTTTGTTTCTTCAAAATAATGTCATAATTTGTTTTACAATGGTTTTCTCTGTGTGTTAAACAGTAGGGATTATATTTGATAATATTTTTCCAACTATTTGGAATGGCTGCATTTAATTTTGTATGCTCAATTAAAGCGTTGTGTGTTTTTGAGAGAGATGGAATTATTTCGTTCACCTGCTTAATTCTATCATTTACAATGATGTAACCTACATTTTGTATATTTGACTCAATCCAAAATTTATTAAAAAGAGATTTATTGTTTACAGTAATATTCTTATTTTCCCAAATTCGTTGTAGTTTTACCTCACATATGCAATGCGGTTGGAGTTCCTGTATGTTATTATAACGGATACACGTATCAATAAAATTCCTATAGAATATTGATAATTTATTCAATGAAGCATGTTCCTCTAAATTAACCTTTGACATACATATTGTATACTCAATAGGATGCATATAAAATAATGGAATACATTTCCATTTGCCTGGATCAGGACTTAATAGCCTTTTTATCCAACTTACCTGAAGTGAGTCAACCAACGAGTTAACATCTATCATTTTCAAACCTCCTAGATTAATGTCTTGAACTATTATATTTCTCTTTATTTTATCTTTTTTCCCATTCCATAAGAAATTATATAGAATCTTACGATGATTAACTATCTTACATAAGTCGCGAGTCGCGAAAGTGGTGTGTTGTTTATGAAAGCGTTGTAAGGGCATGGAGGAGTTAGTTTAGAAACTAAACTAATTCCTCCATGGTTATGGTGGCCAAAATCTCTTGGTAGTCGGTCGAGAGGAAAGTTTATACAGTCGATACAGAGTGAACTACCGTAATTGACTATTACTGTGCAATATCCCTATGGCAGAGTTTACGTACAACATGGTCTTTGAAAATATAAAGTCTAATACCCCACTCAGACTAGCTTCGCATTGCGATCGGTTGTAGCAATTGCTACACCCAATCGCACCCATTTGCAAACTAAAATCGTGTCCGAAAGCTCACCAATAGTAGTCGATAAGTAATCGATTTCACAATTGTTTCCCGTTGCGATTGGGTACACAATCTTTATTACTCCCGATTACCACGGAATCCCATCGCAACGGATTCCACAGGCACTGATTGGCTGAGGTGAAACAAAACAGGACTACCTATATAGTTGCTATAGTGATGTAAAGTATCAAAATAAAATGGTGTGTCTGAATGATGTCGAATGGTTGCGAACAATATGGATTACAACTGTTTATCACCGATTACATCGCAATGCAAAGTTTGAGCAGTGTAAAGTATAGCAATAACTAACTATAGCTGATACTACTGATTCTAAAGGATAAACGTTTATAAATGCTCGGATACACAGGTAGGCTAAATTCTGTGTATTGTTTTAATGTTGACTTCTTACAAACATTTCGTTCATATTCAATATGAATGAAGGCATAGATTATGTAGCAAGCAGGTATATTATAAACACTAATTTTACGATATTCTATAGGACTACACATGATATGATGTACTATGTTTAGGATAGGTGTCTACCTAATTAAATATTGAATAGCTTTATATTTCAAACGTTCAAAATCAGGTGGAAGTAAAAATAGCTTTTATTGATTTACAGACGGTTCTACAAAAATCCTTAATTGTGAAATTGTAAGTTAACTAGTGTCCGAGGTACTAGTAATTTGTTTCCGAGCATTTCAGCTAAACGTCCTTCAGAAACAGTATTATATTGCTACGAACACACACGTACGTCATACTGTATAAGCCTATAACTGTAGGCCTAGGTCTCATATACGGGGTGCCAGATTCAATCTACTCCGTTTTTTTATACTTTCGAAGACCATGCTGTAGGCCTACATAGAATGTGTATAATCTAGTACTACAATTTTTACACTGTCTTGACTACCAAGGCTTATTTAAGATATTTTGGCCTCGTGACTCTATAGCGTTCATATCCACACATAAAACTGAACTCGATACACCATTGATTATATTTCGCGAGGGGGCGAGTATGTGCACATATTCATGTATACTGTACAGTATCAGTTCTCCTAACTGACCTAAAATAGCACCCTCTATTTCTGCCGCAACTGTATTGGGAAAATATAATGCGTATGGGAGCCAGAATGTCATTTTCCGTTTACTACAGCGCAGAGTAATTTGAATCTTATTTTGATATTTGAATTTTGGTTCCAATATATACAAGGTTTTCATTTTGAACCTTGATGACTTACGTTAATTTATACTATTATATATAATTTGAAAGTGTTGAATTTATAAACTATAAATACAATAACATTATTTCTAAATAAATTGTGGACACGAACGTTACCGAAACGGCCAACAAAATCGGTGGAATATTAACGGATATAACTTAAAAAGCACGTCTAAAATGATCGGTTTTCATGCGATTTCGAGCCGTTTGGCCTAGCTTTTATGGGATTTTTGGGATCCAAGACAAATTGTAATGCCCCTATTAATTTTATCATATAACTGTCCGTAATCATAATGTTCAGCTAGGGAAATTAACCTATAAATATAAAACAAGAAGTAGGCCTATACAAAAAAGAAATAACATTCTTCAGAAGATAACTAATTTGAAGCACAGATTTTATTAAAACAAATGTTTTTCATGGTTGCAATTAAAGTAGGTCTAACTCAAAAATAGCTCACAAGTTGAATTAAAACAGCCCTAGATTTCTAACATTTCGATTTTAATGGCAACCTTGATCAAGCATTCACAGGCAGGCCGGAGCGCTGGAGTAGTTGCAGTAGGTCCGTATCAGGGGCGGCTGTAGAATATAATTTATTGGTGGGGGGTGGGGTAAGATGTCCGACTAGGGAGGGGGGAGATAAGTACAATAAGAACAAGACGGAGGGCGCACGTCATCGTACCACACCTGTAATGGCGTAATGACGATAAGAGCACGTCAGTTAATTGATGAAGTTCGCCGAAGTCGGACGAAACGTCTTAAGTGAGTAAATATGAATTTGGTTAAACACAATTTAAAATATCTATGAGATATCCAGATGATTTCTTTTAAATTATATATAAATACATTTGGAAAGTTAAATAAGAATAATGTATCATATAAATCGCTATTATGTGCTATAAAGGGGTACAGTTGTACTGCTACGCATGCTTTAATCGGTGCCCCGTCAGGCAACTCCAAGCAACCCTGATTATTTATATATTTGTTTCTATCTATTTAATTATTTTATGTTTACTGTGTTACGCATCAAAACACAATATTAAATTTCTTAATGCATTAAAATCCAACAACGGCCTTACCCGCATGAAAACTGAAATAATTATAGTCAATAAATGCATACACCTAATACGTTTTACTAATAAATAATTATTCTTCTATTATAACTTTTAATTCTATTATTTTAGTTGCACATTCTCGTCGTTCAGAGACCCATACTGAAAGTCTGTAGGTCCATCTCCAGGAAGGGTTGCTGATCGTTCGTCGAGCCGTTTACTAGCCCGTTCTTCACTATGCCAAAATCCATAACCGCCATATATCACAAAACCTAATTTACGAGAAAAATGAATTTTGTTAAACATGGTTATTAGTAAACGTTTAAATGATGATTAACATTATGTTTTTATACTTATTTACATATTTCATTTTGTTTGTATTTGACAATAAGTCATACTTGAATACAACAAATACAACTTACAATACAAAATAACTTTATTAACCAATGTGCACATCATACATAGAAATTTGTCTTGACTGTGAAATTCCAAAATGCAAATTTAATAATAATTATAATTACAATTATAATAACATTTTTATTCCATTTTTTCATTTATTCAAGATAATAATAATAATAATAATAATAATAATAATAATAATAATAATAATAATAAAGACACTGATAATAGTGGTAATAATAATAACAATATGATAACAAAAATTATTATTATTATTATTATTATTATTATAAAATAAAACGTAGGCCTTACACAAGAATTAATTTATTATGTATAGAACAATTGATTGAAGAATGTATCAATCTTTTTGTATTGTGTTAAAATCGCATCGACAAAATTGTAATGTTAGCGCCCTCATATTCACTATGTAGGTCAATGAAAAAATAAGCGTTTTCATGAATAGAAGATTTAACGGAGCCTCTAAAGGGACATGGTTAGAAAAAAATATTAAACTATTTCGAGGGAACGAAATAATATTTCGAGGGAACGAAATCATTTCGATGGAACGAAATAATATTTCGTTCGAACGTAATATTATTTCGTTCCCTCGAAATAATATTTCGTTCCTTCGAAATATTGTTTCGTTTCCTCGACATATTATTTCGTTTCCTCAAAATATTATTTCGTTCCCTCGAAATAATATTTCGTTCCCTCGAAATATTATTTCGTTCCTCGAAATACTATTTCGTTCCCTCGAAATACTATTTCGTTCCCTCGAAATAATATTTCGTGTATGGTACGCCCACAGTGCCTTCAGCGTCGGCTGTTCGTCAGGGGTGGCGCCATGATTACCCGACGGGGGTGGGGGGCGATGCCTCCGACGAGGGGTCAGATTTTCCCGACGAAAGCATAGTGGGTGTCGCGAGCTACGATTTAAAGGCTTAGACAATTTTTTAATTTAGACAATTTAAGGGTTTCAAAGGCTTATTTAATCGATATTAGAGACTACTAATATGTAGAAAATACATACAATTTTTGCTTCTCCCCGACGAATTTTCTCCATGATGGGATATGTACAATACAGCTAAACTTCGGAACAGAAAGTAGTATAGAGACGAATTTAAGAGCAACAAAAATTCATTTAATAGAACCAGACATGTTTCTTCGTATTCAATACGACATCTTCAGTGTAACAAAACAAAAAACCGAATTCAGATATCCTGAGGTTTATATACCTTTGCCTATAACTTATGCACATTAGAGTCAATTCATTCTAAATACCGTAGGTATTTGAATACATAGTAGTGTCGTAACTTGTTGGCATGTTAAAGTTACGTAATTCCAATTCTAGTTTCTCAAACAGTCTGAGGTAAAATGCTTAGTTTAATATCGTAGCTCTAATTTATTCTAAAATAGGTATTTGAATACATAGTAGTGTCGTTACTTGCACATTAGAGTTACGTAATTCTAGTTCTAGTTCAAATGCTTAGTGTAATCTCGTAACTTTGAACTTGTCTGTTAAGTTCAGGATTCTTCCATTTAATATGGAGGGATTATTTGATTTTTAATTGATACTGTGTATTTGTTTTATCTATTATTTCAAAGCACTTTTTGTTACTCTGTGTTTTGCAATTACTGTATTTTTTGATGTGTTTGTATATATGTGAATTTTTATCCCTATGTAAATGCTCCTTTTTATCCCTGCGTAAATGCTCCTCTATCCTTGATGCAAAATGGCGGGAAGTCTCCCCAATGTATGAGGCCTTACAGCCTCCACATGTGAACTGATATACAACGTTGGACTTGAGGTCATTACTAATAGGGTCTTTACTATTAAAAAAAACTACTTATTTTCGTTGTGCTAAATACCATTCTGATTTTATAAATTCCCGGACAAAAACTAAAATAACTCAACATAAGTCCAGTGAATGTTTTCTTCCTGAACGTTGAAGTTTTGGTGTTTCCATTCTCTAATCTTTTAACTAAAACGTCCAAAAAACTAATCTGGTTGTTTTGTTCCTTTTCAGCAGTAAATTTTATTTTTGTATGTCTGGATTTTAGAAATTGCTTATGACTTGACTTATGTTGAGTTATTTTAGTTTTTGTCCGGGAATTTATAAAACCAGAATGATTAGTACTCTGTTAGACAGGATGTATAAAATTAATAATACCTGGTTTGGATTTAATGAAGATCTAAATGTCTTTAAAAATATATTGTTAACAAATAACTATCCAACAAATGTTACTGACAAAATTATTAGAAATTACCTTGATAAAAAATACAATAACGTTCAAACCAAATCTAATAGCGATGAAAAATGTTATTTCAACAAGTTACGACACTACTATGTATTAAAATACCTATTTAGAATGAATTGACTCTAATGTGCATAAGTTATAGGCAAAGGTATATAAACCTCAGGATATCTGAATTCGGTTTTTTGTTTTGTTACACTGAAGATGTCGTATTGAATACGAAGAAACATG
>NW_022688879.1:95168-133564 GCF_011630105.1 Anneissia japonica | reverse complement strand
TATATATATATCGACTGAATCGCAACCCACCCAATTCGAGACCACTTTTCAAAGAGAATTTTTTCAACCATGAAGCCTCCGTGGCATGGTCTAATAATGGTTGTGACGCCCGCTTTGACAGCTACAGGTCGCATGTTTGCTCCAAAGGCAACTCTATGTGGAGATCGAACCCTGAGACCACCCTAAATGTTCAGGTCCCAAGGGTGATATCGAATGGGCGAACTGTATAGTTTCCAAGTTTTTTGTACTCTTTGTTTAAAATTTCTGTGTGTTTATTGAATTGAAATAAATCACAGGGTAACCCAAGAAAGTTTTAAAATTAAACGCATACGCAAATAATCCAAATTTGAGTTTCTATAAATAACACAATATAGATTTTTCAGCGGGTACAGAAATTTCAATTTTGGATTACTTACGTATATCTAACCAAATCATTACAAAGCGACTGTGACAAATTGTTCGACTTAGAAATGTAGCTAGTAGGTTCATTTTATATGTGCCTCAAATAGAAAATACGATCTTGCTATTTAAATAGTGTTCACTATAATTTTAAAACTTTCTTGGGTTACCCTGTGATTTATTTCATTTCAATAAAACTTCATTATCCAACAATTTGGAAACTCAACTGGCCTTGACTTTAAAACTTACGAGCAACAAAGATACTGTATACAAACCAGTATTCTTCAGTTAAAAGACGGTTTAAAAATTTAAGAATTAATTTAACGTTAAGGTGAAGTTAAATGTAGGAGAATAACCCATAACTTGCAGCGTCATTTTGCTGAATTGCGTATGGGCGTGGTCCGTGACTACCTAGTAGCCGAAAAGAGGCGCTTCTTGCCCAATATGTGGCCATTGGTATATATATGTTCACATCATTCCACAACGACAGGGGCTGAAATGAACCATAACATCGGGGTAACCCCCTACTCTTCCGAAAGATGCAATGGATTCTAAAGTGCACATGTGCCAGATGTATACACTGGACCTCCAATGTAAGACCTTATCCGAGAAAACTCGGTTCTACCAACCGAACCATGGGCGAGAAGCGGCTGGAACCAGCGCCGATATAATGCTGTAGCTAGCGGGCCCCCTGTTTTACCACTCGGCCACTCAACTCGACGTTAATAAAGTTATAAAACTCACGAATTACTTATCACTGAAAGTATAATGAAAAAGAAAGTGGCACGAAAGATAATTCGACTTGTCGATTATTCACTTATGCATAGACGACATAGGCCAGTTTGACATACGCAAAAAGTAACTCGGTATCCTATACCACGTAAAGATAAGAATAAATACCTAACCGCTACTAAGCCTACCTGAATATGTCCAGTGTCAACCGAATGTTTATGTAATGGAATAATCGCAAACGATCCTAAACTTAAGATGAACAGAATGATTACTACCAAAGTCAGTCCTACTGATGACAGTAAATCGGACACATTGTTTAAGATCAACATTCCTATTACTGAGAAAAATACAAATCCCAACAGTGCGAATGGTACCACAACTCCTGGTTTATATCCACTAAATACAGAAAGTCCTGCAAATTGCGTCCTTAATGTTCCTGTTTTGTCAGGAACTCTAACCCCATCAATACTTTCTTCCTCGTCTGTGTCTAGGTGCACAGAATTATTTGTATGAGTGTAAAGCGTCATTCCGTCAGAGCTTGCATCAATATGCCCATAATGAGAAATACTTTCTGATTTGGGGCGATAGCGGAGGACGATTACTGCTCCGGACATTATAGTATAGGCACAAAGAGTACCAATCGACAGGAACGTCACCAGTACGTCATATTTTAAAAAGATTGAAAGTAAAGTACATATAGCTCCAAAAGTGATAGTAGCTTTCACCGGGACTTGCGTAGTTGCATTCACAGCTGAGAATGTCTTAAAGAAAAGGCCGTCAATTGAGAGTGCGTAAATTAGTCGTGCTAAGAAGTAGAGAGCGGTTATAAGGGTAGAAAATCCGGCAAGAATAATTGCAACTGTAACAATATAAGCCATCCACGCTAAACCATGTTCCATGAAAGCAGTAGAGAAAGCGGCTTCTGGTACTATGTCACCATAGGGGACCAAGTAAGTTAACGAACCAGACACAATTATGTACGTCAACGAGACGATTCCCAACGCTGCACCTAATGCGATAGGAATACTTTTTTTCGGGGTGGTACATTCTTCACTAGATATGCATATAACTTCGAATCCACTGTACGTTACAAAGCATACAGCAGCTCCTTCTAAAACTCCTCCAATGCCATAGGGAAAGTATCCACCTTCGCTTGTCAAATTTGCAATATCTCCATAAACAAAAGATATCACCGCTATCATAAAAAGAATAATAAACAACACATTTATACAAATCATTGTAACAGCTGATGATAGTTTTGTACCTAACGATACGAGTAGTACCACAATGACGACAAATGTTCCCGCAAGAAGATCTGGATACTCCTCAAAAATAGGCGATTCCCATCTATTGCCGTTCAAAATATACTCAATTGTTGCATTCTTAATTTTGAAATCCATCACAGAATCTACAGTAGCACTTATTGCACGTGCCACGCTCGATATCATGGAAATATATTCAAGTACCATATTCCAACCGATAGCGAACGCCCAAATCTCACCGATACTGACGTAGGTGTATATATAAGCTGACCCGGTTCTAGCTACTTGCGAACTGAACTCTGCGTAGCAAAACGCCGACAACAGAGCTGCACATGCCCCAAATAAGAAAGATATCACGACAGCTGGGCCTGCTATCGATTTTGCTACTTCCCCTCCGACAACAAACAGTCCTGTCCCAATCATGGAACCTAGACCTATATAGGTTAGGTCAACAACACTGAGGCAACGTTGAAAGGTTTCTGATGGTTCACTATTATCTATTTTCTTCCTTCTGTTGATGTTTGTAAAACACTCGCTTAGTACTTCCATAATGCCAACTCCTGACTATTACCGTCTCTGTTCTTCTGAAAAAAAAAATATAACACAGTGTATATAATACAGCCGTAGTTGCTTGACTTGATCTATGCTTATGCGTTTGAACAATATATTACAAAGGACCTTTTATTTTTTGAAATTCCTTACATAATATATTTCTATTGTTACATTTATTATATATAAATAATAAATTATAACACAAATATATATAGTCAGCCAACACCAATGTCACGGCGTCAACATTAGAAATAGAAACAGAGTTTGTGTGAAAAAAAACCGATTCACCATGGGAAAAACCAGCAGTCTTTGAGAAACATTACGATGCGATGGTCGATACTACAGGGGAAATCATTGATATTTGAATGAAACGTAAGAAATTATCATCAGAACACCGTGGAAAAGAACTATATTGCACAAAACGAAACCGGCTTTGCTACTTGGAACGTAGATATCCGAGTCCAGTTTAAGCGTGCGAATTCAGTTTGGGCTCCTGTATTGTTAGGAGCCACTCAGGGTTTGGTATTTCGCCCTATTTTGTTAAACATTTTTGTTGCCGACCTGAGTCAAGAAAATAAAATGCAACTTAACTAAAACAAATTCAAACCAAGTAAGGCATATTACCAGCCATGCGTCATCGAAAATACCTCTGTCTCTTATACACATCTAAGGTTTCTGATGGTTCACTATTATCTACTTTCTTCCTTCTGTTGATGTTTGTAAAACACTCGCTTAGTACTTCCATAATGCCAACTTCTGACTATTACCGTCTCTGTTCTTCTGAAAAACAAAATATAACACAGTGTATATAATACAGTCGTAGTTGATTGACTTGATCTATGCTTATGCATTTTAACAACATATTACAAAGGAACTTTTATTTTTTTAAATTCCTTATCATAATATATTTCTATTGTTACATTTATTATATATAAAGAATAAATTATAACACCAATATATATAGTCAGCCAACGCCAATGTCACGGCGTCATCCTATTTGCAATGAAGCAGATCAGGAAATGGATTGATGGTGAAAAAATATTTTAAACTGATCCCCGACGTACCAGTAAAACAGTAGGCCTCCATGTCACATTAGGCCTATATTATATTACGATGCTTGCATAAATATTAAGATGTGTTACAGTCGTTGTCTCTTTTCAGTTCAACATTAAACTATTGTACTTGTGTTCACCTTTGCATTAAAACAGGTATAGAGTACAATTTGTCCCTCAAATAGCATTCATGCATTAGTATCTTAACCAACAACAATTAAACATTAGCCGCATATGTTGGTCGAATAACATTGTCCAATGTAGTAATGAGCATAGTGGTATTGTAAATATATATATATAATGCGCCTTTAACGAAAAAAAAAGAAGAAAACAAAATGTAGATCGGTTTGTCACTGATTTAAGATGCAAAGCTAAGTCATGTGAATTTATGCTCCGTGACAGTTTGAAAGGAGAGGACTGTGGTACATGGTTGGAATTCGAAGGGACAAAGTTATATTAGAGATAGACTGCTTTGAGAAAGTGAGTTAACATTACAAAAGGCTATTAAAATATATGTCATGCAGCTGAAGCTAGTTAAAAACTAGATTGCATGAAATTAAACACTAGCAGTACGACTACTGTATCAAATGAAATAGGTACAATACAAAAGCAAATTATAAGCATAAAGAGTGGTAGGCCTTTACCATTAACAATGTAGACAATGTGGTTACAATCATGTACCGTTAAGCGAATCTGTCCAGCTTATGAAAAATCACGTAACGCTTCTGGTAACTCATTTGGCAAAAACAAGTATATTACAAATTATTAGTCATCATCAAAGAAAAAAAAATAAACTGGATGAAGTAAATGATGATAGTGATAAATAAGAGTCAAGTAATGAATTCTTTCATGGATGTTGTACAAAATGAGCATAACAAATAAGAGTGGACAGTAAAGATAAAGTTTCATAATAAATGTAAACAAAACATAGCTGAGTTAAAACTGCTGGTGCTGAATGAAATGTAATTTCATAAATAACAACACATCAGTTAAATGCTAAAGTTATTATAAGACAAATGCAAGATTGGGTACCCTTTCAGTACAAAGAATCAAACCGACCGGTAACACTTTTTGTGAACATAAAGATATTGTGATGTAGAATTTCCGATAATAAATAAAAATTTATAGCAAATTATGGCTTGAAGGTTGTCATAGTCTAGGTTTAATTAAACGGATAGAAACGTTGCAGTCTAACACTTACCAAGATAGGATAAATAAGTATGATGTATGTAAAGGGTGCTTAGTATGTACTGATGGTGAGCAACATTTCTATGTCAAAAATTAAACAAGGTTAAAAGAAAGGTACGAAGAATGAAAAACTTCGAGTAATAACCCAACTCATTTGGTTAGTACAATGAAATTAAAACGGACAAAAATAATGTACGAGAACAGTAGAGAGCAGTATATAGAAGATGTTGATGCAAAAGATCTTAATGAAGCGATAGCACATGTGAACATTATCCATGCAAACTATTGAAGAAGTAGTTAAGTAGAAAAAATGGTAATATAAAAGATGCGTTGAGTATAAAAAATCTACCTGTCGTAAAAGCAGGGAAAAAAACTCGATATACTGCATGTATATACATTGTAAACATTCTACCAAATGTCAAAAGAAATTTCAAAACAAGCAAAATAAACAGGAGAGCTATTACGATAGAGGAGCAAAACATTAGAAATAGAAACAGAGTTTGTGTGAAAAAAAAAAAAAACAGATTCACCATGGGAAAAACCAGCAGTCTTTGAGAAACATTACGATGCGATGGTCGATACTACAGGGGAAATCATTGATATTTGAATGAAACGTAAGAAATTATCATCAGAACACCGTGGAAAAGAACTATATTGCACAAAACGAAACCGACTTTGCTACTTGGAACGTAGATATCCGAGTCCAGTTTAAGCGTTCGAATTCAGTTTGGGCTCCTGTATTGTTAGGAGCCACTCAGGGTTTGGTATTTCGCCCTATTTTGTTAAACATTTTTGTTGCCGACCTGAGTCAGGAAAACAAAATGCAACTTAACTCAAACAAATTCAAACCAAGTAAGGCATATTACCAGCCATGCGTCATCGAAAATACCTTTTGTGATTCACCAGATCCTTCATTAATATTGGAGTGCCCTTCCTTCTTATTCAGACACACTCAAGTACTTTAACATTTTATCTTTTTATTCTTGCATTATGTTTTTACATCTTATTTTTATTGTTAAAGGGCTTTACAATTCATGTTAATCTGCCAGATAATTCTGTTAACCGTAGACATCCAAATTCTCTAAAGTTTAGAGTAAACTAATGTATAAATATAAGTATTCACAATATTCACTCTAGCAGACTTTTCAATTATTGTCCAGATAATATTAGATCAACCTTGGTGATTCTCACCACTACCACCCCCTCCCCACCTTTATCAATTTAATTTATCATTCAAGAATATCTAAATCAAAATAGTGAAATGTTGTAGCTTATATTTCTTAAGTAAGCATAGTTTTCTCATTTTTTATGCACTTTGGTAGCGTCTTGAGATGATAGTTCGGTTTATCTGTTAACTCCGCGAACGCAAAAAGGTTGGGAACCACTGTTTTAAGCGACGCTCGATCACGCCCACTTTTCTTTCCTCTAGGAAATCTTCCCCCTCGTCGTGGGGAATCGACCACCCCCTTTCCCACCCCCGATCGGGGACCTCGGACCTCGTCGGAGAATCCTTGCGCCACCACTGCTACGTTCATTTGAGAAGTCATTTATGTCGGGTTTAAGCTACATTTACCCTAGACACGATTTAGACACAACGACACGATACAGATACACGCAGTGTTGAAGAATACAAACTACGCCATATGTCGTTGTCTTGTCGTTATCGTATCTAGTAGCTTTATAGTGTAAAATAATAATAGGCCTAACATAAATTATATGAGTCAACAATAACTTTCACATATGAGGATATGATAATGACACAGATGGTTAACAACATATTTTGAATAAAATTTTAAATTCCAACGATTCCAATAGATCTAGATAGGCCGGTCTAGACAAAATGTAGTTGATATCACAGATAAATTAAATAATAAAACATACCTGTATTGCAAACTTCAGAGCAAATGGACACTGACCCAGCCTGATATGCTTGTGACAAAACACTACTGTTTATCACTGGCATCATAATTGTAGGCCTATGTTACCAGTATATTTATGCATACTGTCGCTGCAAGGTTACAGACCTAAAATCATATTGTAGTCGTGGATTATGCGTTTGACCGCAGGGGCGGCGCCAGGATTTGCCCAAGTGTCAAAGGTCCCCACCGGGGGAGAGGGGTGCGGGTGTAGATGTCCCCGACGAGAACAAAGTGGGCGTGGTAGGTCGTGCCTCAAAATCTTTTAGAAAAGTGGTCAGTGGCGAATCCCCCAATAATGACAATTTAGGGGTTTCAAAGGCTTATTTAATTGATTTTAGTCTATTAATAATATAGAAAATACATATAATATTTTTCTCCCCGACGAATTGTGGTTTTTCTACCTGACCAGGAGGGGGTGGGGGAGGGCTGTAGCCCCTTATCGCCGCCACTGTTTGACCGTGGACAGAAATTGTGAATACCTAAATTAGTAAATATTCCATGGTGTAACTATCATTTAAACTGTAAGTTCCAGGAGCGAAATTGACTTTGATCTTATTTTGATTTTATTGAATACATAATTCTATAATCTAAAAGATAATAACATGATTCCAGGCCTATGGAGAGCATACCGTATATAACTACAGAAACAGCCTACCAGCATATTGGCCTCTCACCTTGAACCTGAATAATCATATCTCGGTTCATCATGTACGCAAACACTTTTGTTAGATTTCTGCCTTCCTGATAACAGCGTTTAAAACTAGTTATGAAAACCCTCAGCTTTAAACTATCAATTAAACTCGTTTGCCAAGTTTAGTAGCAATAGGGCTTAATCCATTTAAGTATTAAACTACATAGGCCTAACTCACCTTAAACCTGAATAATCATTATCTCAGTTCATCATGTACGCAAACACTTTAGTTAGATTTCTGCTTTCCTAATAACGTCAACGTTTGAAACCAGTTATGAAATCCCTCAGCTTTCAATGTTGTTTGGCACACCTGTTGTAATTAGTACTGGTAATCGATAATAATTGAAACAGGCGGCATTGGCTTTGTGTTCGATTACATGGCCGAGTCACACCACGGTATTAGATCCACGGTTCAGGAGTCCCAAGTCTAATTGCACACGCACTGAGTATTCAGTACATTTTCACGACAGGTTGGGAAAAATTACACATATAGGCCCCCTAATTGATTCTCCTGGCGCAAATCCAGGTATTGTATATTCCATCACGATAATAACAATTACCATTCAATAATAGAACAGCCATCGACCTACTTGCAGTGAAGTGAATCTAAAATGTATTCATGAAGTTATGATGATCTGAAGTGTTTAAAAACGTACACAATAATAGTTGAACCAACTTTAAAATACCACAAATACAAATGTGCGTGACGATATTTTATTGCTTTAGAAATGATTTCAAAAAGTGTATTAGTGAATCACGCACTGAGTATTCAATACATTTTCACGACAGGTCGGGCAAAATACATATAGGCCCTAATTGATTCTCCTGACGCAAATCGTATTGTCTATTCCATCACGATGATAACAATTACCATTCAATAATAGAACAGTCATCGACCTACTTGCAGTGAACTGAATCTAAAATGTATTCATGCCATACCTACGCCACTGGACCTGAGTATTATTAGTGGTTACATAACGTTTGCTATGCACTGTATCATGTGCTATAGAAGTGGAAGACCATAATGTATTGGAAATGTCCCGTACCTCTCTCTCTGGTAGGGCCTACAGTACAATCAGTTTAAAAGTGTAAGGTATAGGATAGTGTGGATTTTTAAACATTTTTCTAATGATAATGTTCAAAATAAGTGTCAAGGAAAGTATGATTGTTGGAAAAAAAATTATTTTGAATTCTCACCCTGACCTTCGCTTGGGCGAAGTGGGCGAAGGTCTGGATCCGCGTCTAGTTAGCATGAATTTTGATAGCCAGGACCCATAGTGTTTTGTTACGTTTCTTCACAGAGGGGGGAGGACGAACCCCACCCCCCGGCTGAACCCCCTGGATCCGCCACTGTGATTAGAATCAAATATAGAATTTAAGCTAACAAAAACAACACATCCAAAACAAGTCTGTTATATTAGACCTGTATTGAAAAAAAAATGTAAATTCAAAAATTCGGCCAAATATAGTTTGGCCGTGACTTTTCAAACGTTATGGCCAGGCAAATTTTTATACGGCCAGATTTGAGGAATCTGGCCGTCAAAAAGGCCAAATGGCAACCCTGGCGCCAGCGGGGGGCCCGGGGACCAGGAAACCCCCCCCCCCTCGTCGGGGAGACATAAAATGTAGCCTATATCGACATGTATTTTCTACATATTAGTAGATTCAAAAATCGATTAAATATATTGCCTTTGAAACCCCTAAATTTTCATATTATTTATAATCAAGAGATCTTGAGCGGCGCCCGACGACGATCACTTTTTTCGTCGGGGGAGCGGCGCCCGACCATGCCCATTTTTCGTCGGGGACATCGGTTTCCTCCCCCCCACTCAGGGGGATGTCGGACCCCAACAAATTCCGGTGCCACCCTTGCTATAGGCTCAAAATTTGAGTATAATTTTTTTTTTTTTTGAAGATTTTTGGCTGGGGACCCCCTTGAATTCGATACTGGTACATTATGCAGAAAACGTTTTGTATTTTTCAAAAATTTGGTTGACTCGAAAACGGTAGGTTTTTGTATTGTGATCAATTACATCCGAGAAACCCACCAAAGTTGACTAACGGCTGTTGACTAATGACACGTCATCACACAACAATTTCTCGCGACCAAAATTTGCTGGTGTATTAAAAGTATAAATAATTTTGAAACTGTCAGAAAAAAAAGAAGAAAAAAATCTCAAATAGACTTACCTTAGCGGGAAGAGTTTTACCCAGATAACGATTGCTTTCAACTTGCCAGAGATTACAAATCGGCCCATGAGATCAACTTTAAAAAAATGGCCCTTCAAACCAATTAATTAAGAACCAGCAGGGGGTCGTAAGTTGCAAGAAGTCATTTCCGGAAGCTAGATTTACAGTGGCTGATCCAGGAATTTTAAATAGAGGTGGGGTGATGGGGGTAGCAGGGAGGAGGGACTTTTACAGAGATGTAGGATACCTCACATCAGCCCCACCGTGGTTGGGACTAAAGCGAGAAAATGTATGATTATGCGACACCTCTAGATGGCCGGAACTGACACATTTAGATAAATTTTAGAATTTTCCTTTTTTCCCATTTGTTTTATAATTTGAAAAAAAAAATAGAGCAGACTTTCTCAACCTACATTCTCCAGATCGCTAGCCTGGCATCATGCCTTTAGACCACCGAGCTTGCACCTGGTGGCCAGGGTTGAATTCGAGCCAAAGGAAGCAGCGAGTACTATTTTTGCAAGTGTTTTCACATGTACTGAGTATTCAGTACATTTTCACGACGGGTTGGACACAATTCCACCTATATGTTCTATTGATGTTGTCAATATTATAATATATCATAGATTCATGAAATGCTTAATAGGCCCTAAACGACAACATGACTTGACCATAGTTTGTTCTCAATATTCTTTAATTTTTTTCACAAAATATCTTTTAGATATTTTTTAGCGTTAATGCCGTACCGCGGGACTGCCACTGCTTGCATAACTCAATACAATCTTAACTTTATTACTTATCATAAATACAGGTTGGAATGGACAAAGCAATCAATAGTCTAGCGATACCTTTAGGGCAACTGCGGGAAGAAGTGTTGGTGAGTAATACTTGAATTTTAAATCGACTGCACAAAAATTGTTTAAATACATAATTTTAATCACTAAATTCAGGCCTGCTAAGTAGAAGCTATAAGAATGACACATTTAGAAGAAATTAGTTTTGTTGTAAGAAATTATTTTTTGGTTGTAGAGTGTTAAGTCAGTAATGGAGGCTGTCTCTTATACACATCTAGATGTGTATAAGAGAGTAGTCGCGAGCAGTCTTGCGAGTTTATTGTTACAACCAACCGTTTAAAATGTGACGGGAACCCGAACTTCCGTAGGGGTTCCGTAATAATACCGTATACACTCGCGTAGGTCCTATAATGTGACCCGTGTATAAGACGACCTCCGAGTTTTAGAAGATTTTTGGTTGATATTTGTATGTCTGGCGTATAAGACGACTCCCTGTTTCATGGTCGGAATTCCAAATTTTTTGTGGTCCTGTATACTGCGTCTAGCTGGATAAATGGAGCCAAACGAAAGGGTAATCTTCCAAATAATACCATTTTATGAGTTTTTAAATCTTCACCACCAAAATCGTATTTTCCCATATTTAAAATTGCTTTCATTGATACAACATTTAGTAGCTTCATTGCAGTAGTAACTTCGCGTGTTAAGCTGGTTTTTGACTAAGCGAATTTATTCGCGCGAATCGAAGAGTCGGCTCGCATCCTGAGCTCTGATTGGTTGCATTTTTTCGCTTCTCAAAAACTCCGATAGGAATGTGAATCCGCATGTGCATAAGCCGACGCTTTGGATTCGCGTGAATAAATTCGCCTAGTAGAAAACCAGATTTACGGACGATCCGCACATAAGACGAACATCCGCACATAAGACGAACATGAATATAAAAATCTAAAATCTGAATGTCGTGCGTATAATACGACCCCCTTTTTTCGATCGTAGTTTGCTATTTTAAACCTCGTTTATACGTGAGTATAGGCATATACGGTATTTGTTTTAAAACCCTAGGTTACCTGAGCGTTAAAGGATTCCCCATACAGTGGCGGATTCAAGGGGGAAATTTTCAATGGGGAGGACCCCCGGACCCCTTTCATTTTGGGTATTTTTGGAAACGTTTTGAACCCCCTCTTCCAAATCATGGATCCACCCCTGAATCATGTACCTTTGTTTGCACTAAACACATAATCTATGTTCCCCCTTTAACTGATGTGAGGTAAGAGAGTTTATTTAAAAGTTAAGTTACATTTAATAATTTAAATTGTTCGGATGATACATATTTTTTATGAAGTTCAATGCAAGTTTGTACCATACTGTGTGTCTTTGTATATGTTCCATTCTAGTGGAGGTTCTATCTCTTTTGAATATAAATTAAATACTGTACTTAATTGATTCATTATTGCCCACTTGAATTGTATAGCCCTAGGTGCTGCAGTGTTCTTTATGTATAGCGCCATATATAAATGCTCGATGTGCTTATCCGGGTCCGATGGCACCTCCAATTTCAAGCAAGTGTTGCAGAGACTCTGGAGATAATTCTGATAGCAACATTGATTTATTGCTTTAAGTACTGCGACAATAACATTCAGAGGCGAATTTAGAAAGTTTAGATAAAAAGTATTTATTAAAGTTTTCATAGGTTTGTTTTAACGCCAGTTTGTGTTACCTAACTATGTAACTTAATTCATTCTAATTAAAGAGAGAAACGGATTGACCAATAACAGGACCTTAAAATGTTTGCTATAGATCGACTACAATATACGTTAATATGTAATACATTTAAATCAATTTAGATCAGTCTTAATGATGTGATTTTAAATAGCAGAAGCGGATTTAGGGTGGTGGAGGGGGTGGGGAGTGATGAAAAAAAAAATCGCCCAAACGCATAAGGTTATTTAATATTATGATGTAGCTGGGCATGTCTTTTATGGTGATTAGATTAATTAAAAGAAGTTTAACATTGTCCTGTGAATATTATTTGAATTTCTTCAATTTCAAACGAACGGCCCCTGATTTTCCTGTAATTTTTGCAGTATTTCAAATGAATATGTACCCACATAACTGTCTTCTAATCGGATTAAAATCTGACCGAATTTTGGCCGATATTGAAAAAAAGTTTGGCCGAATTTGGCCGTGAGATGGCGTGTGTTTGGCCGTGAAGCCTGTCGACTATCTGGCAACTCTGTTGGCGCCACTGGTGTATGAGTGCCAATTTCCGGACATGCGGTGCCATAATCATAATTTGAGGTAGCATAGATCCTCCATCTCTGAAATCTCCTCTCTGGGCCTCACTATTTAGAATTTCTGGATTCGCCACTGTGTATACAGCACGCATGTGATTAGCGAAATGTATTTTTATGAGCACACTATGTACATCAACTTTGTATTACCCATGAATTATATTAACGATTCACAGCGGGCAGAGCGAAACGCATAGAAAGGACTTAAGGCCTGTTTATACTTCAACGATAACGATGGTGTCGGTGGTAATTTGCTACATTGGATTAAGGTCTACTTAACTGGACGTACACAAAAAAAGTTTTGCTGAATGGAAAGTTATCAGAGCCTACCAAAGTCATTAGTGGGATTCCCCAGGGCATTGTCTTTGGGCCAGTTTTGTTCAATTTCTTTATCAATGATCTACCATCAGTTGTTACACTGTCTCAGCTAAAACTTTTTGCCGATGATACTCAGACTGTATAAAACTGTCAAAAAGATTTAGTCTAATTTAGATTGGTCTAAATTATGGCAACTTCCTTTTAATGAAGGAAAATGCAAGGTTATCCATTTCGGTAGGTTGAATCTACAGTTTACATATTCAATGGAAGGAACCAATGGTAGAAGAGAAATTCCAAGTGTTAATGAAGAAAATGACTTGGGTGTGATCTTCGATAGTAAACTTAAATTCTCGAATCATGTATCTAATTAGCCAAGAAAGCAAATTCCAAACTGGACGAAAAAGGCTTGGTGAAATTGTACAAGACAATTGTAAGACCATCCTTGGAATATGGTAACGTTATTTGGTGTCCTTCATATGAGAAAGATGCTGATAAACTTGCAATAGGGATCTTTAAAATCTCAAATGGAATTGACAATCTCAGAACGGAAGATTTTTTTTTTCTGGAATCTGCATCCCGAACCAGAGGTCATTCATTGAAAGTAAAAAAACCTAAAGCTAAGACCAAACTAAGGCAGTTTAGCTTTGCAGTCAACTAGGCCTAGGTACAGACATAAAGGACTATTCCCTCCGCAATGAGTCCGTCTCATCCTATCATGACTATCCACACAGACGGCCATTATTGGACGATCAGTATGCCTGTCTCTTATACACATCTAGATGTGTATAAGAGACAGTATATATATAATTTTATAATAGTTCGGGCAAACAATACATGAAGAACATAAAGTACATGAGAACAAAGAAAAAAGAGTTCGAAACACAGAAATAAGACCAATTGCTATAACCCAGGAGAGACCAAATAGCGCTAGCTAATAGGAAAGGCCTTCCCAACAATACAATCAAAACCCACAGATAAAAATTTAATTACAGTACAGCATTTGAAAAAATTAACATTTAAATTTTGAAACATCGATACAATTTATAAAACATGTGATAATGATACTTTCTTTTTAAAACTTTGTGCGTGATCAGAATAAATTATGTTGTTAGGTAGGCCTAGATACTTCGACCTAATAGATAATACAAATTAGCGGGAAACTTCGCAACAGCCTGTAAAATAGTAACAAATAGTAAAGACCTGGGCCTACAGATAGTTTTTAATATAGGCAATATACCATTTATGCAGCGTTTTTTCCCCCTTAAGCACGAGACAGATCCCGAATGCGCGAGTTTCACGCGTCGCCGATTGCGTAGGCTTGTGACCTGTACATTATGACGAAATGTCTAAGCAGAAACTTATTATTGTAGCCTTTAGGCCTACATCAATGTCCCGACGAATATTAAATAGATAGAAGCTTTTACATGATGGACAGATATAACCTGAAGTACCAGCACCACAATGGATTTTAGGTTACAACGATACCAGTTTCGTCAGCGAAACACTTCCCGATGTAGGCCTACTTGAAACCCAGAATTAGTCAAATTAGTCTCGTCATATTTGTAATAGAAAAAAAAAAAAAAAAAAAAAAACCTTGTCACTTTACTTTCCTTGCTGAGCAGAGTTTTGAATTCAAATTATGATGAATAATGTAGGTCTGCTAGTTGTAAATTTTGGATTTAGAGAGTGCCTAATATAATGTTACAGTCACGCTGTTGCTTATGTTACTGCAGGAAAGCATAATTTGATAACATAGAAATGCAGAGTTTGAAAAAAAGTTTTTATTACGTACAGTATAAACTTAAGATGCACACATTGTGTATAACTAACATTTACAGTACTTACATTATCTGTGTATAGAAATGAATGTTGGTATTATGTTAAAACCTTCATATTTTACTTCGTGCCATACCTTTTGAACCAGAAATCAAAACTTAGAAATCAGCTCAGGGGTGGCGCCAGCTCCCTTTTGCCTCCCACCCCCTCTCCCCATACCAACAAGTTGTAAGAAAGCTTCCCTTCCAATTCTGTGAGTGCTGTACCCACCCCCTGTCGTTTGTGAGAGAGACGAAAAGATGTTTGGTCCGATTATTTAATAAACATACAAAAACAAAATGGATGGCAGTCGAAACATTTTTTTTTAAACCTAGTATATACGATAATTAACGTAGTGCATTATACATCATAACAAGACACATAAACCATGTATGTGCATCCGAGGTACCTTCAAAATGATGATACACAATTAAAATAATGGTGGGAAAAAATAAATTAATCAATAATTTTTTACAATTTCATAAGTGTACTCAAACCAATGCTTATTTTGAGACTATACGTTTAACAAAGGCCCAAACATTTAATCAGACACTAAACCTCAGAGGAACATCTGTTTGATCGTGTAATATCAGTGGCCTTCTGATTCATTCTATGCACATGATAAGAATGTTAACATTCGTCATGTCGCAATCCTTAATCATGTGTAATACTGTGAACACATAAAGTGCTATTCTACATGGCTTTCGATTGCACGACGACGGTAGGACAGGACGTAGAACGTAATGACGTCACTAAAAGTCATCTGCGCAAGGGAGAACGTTAGGTTCTCCTTGTCGCGTGGATCCTAGGACGCAATTTGGCCAAATTTACGTATTTACGTAGGTACGTAGAGAAAGACGGTCACGCATGAGTGATTCCGTTCTAGCGTTGCGTCGTCGAACAAATCAAAGCTCCCTAAACAAATACAATAGTACTGCAACGATAGGCAATAATTGTCTTTGGTATTTATCAAAACAATGATGTACCATTTATAAAACACATTATTATTCACAAATTGAATTAGCCAGCATGTGGTATGAAATTAACCAAGGACACAACGTTTACAGTTACAGTAAATTTCAACAGTTATTATGTCTATCAACATTTGCATAGGTGCACATTAAATATTAAAAAAAAAATATCAACACTATTTTTCTGGTAGTATTTTAAAAAACTTTTACACTTATCACACGCATTTTACACTTACCACACGCAATTACCAAAATAAAAAAAAAAAATAAAAAAATAAAATAATAAAATAAAAAACTATAAATCAGTTTATAACACATATCAAACATTAGTGAAAGCAAGGGTAAATTTACAATTTTTTTCCCACAAATATCAATATTGCTTAACATTATATTCACAATATCACATTTAAGCTTGTTCAGGCAGATTGTAGAGATCATCTGTTCATGTAATCACATTATCAACTGGGGCTACTGTGTGCAAAACCAAAAATATCCAACTACAACACAATCCGAAACAATATTTAATCTCCCCTCTTTATAGAAAATAGAAAAAGGCGTAAACATGCTGTATGATTAAATCAGTTTATTTTACTCCCACATCCCCCTACTCAAAATAATACTTGGTCATTCCATTGAAAGTAAAATGGGTGAATTAAATTAAAGTGATTAAATATTAGATTGTGAATAATACATGTTTTTGTGTAAATAACTGAGCTGTATTATAACAACCTTTGAACCCTCTACTGCTCTTGTATTATTAATACTGTAAGCTATATCATTTTATTTGCTGACAATAAGTAACATCCACTACTGTACCATGGGTAACAGGCTTTAAGTAAAATAATACTTGATCATAACATTTAAAGTAAACGGGTTGAATTAAATTAAAAAGAGATTAAATATTATTTGGCATTATTATTGTTTGGTTTGCTCATAATCTCCTATCCCCAATTATTTGTAACTTTAGTGGTTTTTCAGGTCCAATACTCAATGTGTTTCCCCTTTTCACTTTTCATACAATGTTTATCTTTATATTTGTTTTCTGTATTTTTGCATTCCTTTTTAGCTTGTTTAATTAGGTTTCATGTACAGTACTGTGCATTTGTATACATTGTTAGTTGCCTTGTTCAGTTTTTAAATTTTTTACTTTTTAAGTTGGATATTTTCAGAAAATAGATACATTGAATTATATGAAACTAAAAAAAAAAATTCAAAAATTATTGATACTTCCATGATGTTTTTAGTACATTTTGTTAATTTTTTTCTCTTTTTCAAATTCTCTAAAATGTAATGTCTGTGACAAAAAAAACACTGTGGAATGCCCTTATTATCAATACTTCAAGCTATATAATTTTATTTGCTGATAATAAGTAACAAATCTCAACTACCAGCAAACAGGCTTTAAATACAATAGTACTTGGTCATACCATTTGAAGTAAAGGGGTCGAATTAAATTAAAGAGAGAGGAGAAAATAATTTCCCTGGTTAACTGCAAAGAAGACTCCATTCTGAATCAATGTTGTGTATTGTAATTACTTTTCATTATCATTTTAACATTTGTGATTTTTGTTTGCATATGTGGAAAATAAAGGTGGCTTCACTACACGAAATAAATAAAGAAATTTAAGAATTTTTTTTGTTTTATGAGAGAATGGAATAGTAAAAATCATTTTTATCCCACTCATCAGTTATTTGGGGAGCCTAATGGTATTCCTTCTTGCGGCTCGTAACCTCTTGTACTCCATAGTGTTGGTGAACGCTGTTGGCGAGGTCGGCGGCGTGGAGACGTACCGTATGTGTCATAAGGTGATGCATATGGTGAGCCACTTTTTGTAGGGCTAAACTGATAATCTGTGGGGGAAAAGTTTATAGTTGTTAACTATTAAATACCTTACCCTAATCCCTGAAGGGAAACTCAACTTCAGTTTTTTTTAATTGCATTGTATTATTTCATTTATCTATTCAGCCAGAACTAAACTGTGACTAATTAAATTTTGCTAATTACACAGTATGTACTTCTGCTTGCCTTGTAAATTTTATTTACCATTATTATAGTATATTTTTTAATTATATAGCGGTACACTGTAAGTGGTGATATAACAACAGTGGAAATAAATATTAAAAACAAATTTATAATAATTTTGAATGATTGAAAATTTATATTGAATGAGCACAGTCGGCTGGCTGCCTTGTCAATCTATATTATTCAATATAGCAAATTAATAAACCAAAAAGTTCTCCAACATTTGACTTGAATGGATAATATGAATAATAGTAATTACTTTATATTGGCTCTGTAATCATTAGTGGTCGTGGGACTGGTTTGGGCCCTACCTAAGCTGGTCAAACTTTTCGTTTGAGTTCATACCACAGCTGCACTGGTGAGGCCTGGAAGGCCGAAACGGATCCGTCTAGAGATATTGGGATTCCTTCCAGCGGATACTTAGTTTATTTTGTCATTCTGATCGGATTTTTTCTACTGTTCCGTTTTAATTTTAAATAGTTTTGCATTATGTGGCCGTTTGCTGTATCATGGGTTTTTCCCATTTGCCTTTTAAAATTTATTTATATTCATTAAAGAATCTCTTTTATTAGATCCAGCAGGCCGCCATTGATGCATGGTTGAGATTGCATCTTTAGATCTCCGATCTTGTTCACAAATTCGCGGACTAGTGCTGTCTCGTAAGAATTTCGTAGGACGCGTTAAAAATGACAAAATATTCTCTGTATCTACTGGAACCGAGTCACATAGCTTGTATTCCACTATTTGCATTCACACCTGGGCTGTATATATATATATATATTGCCTTGGTTTGGCTCTGTAATCATTAGTGGTCATGGGACTGGTTTGGGCCCTACCTAAGCTGGTCAAACGTTTCGTTTGGGTCTATACCCCAGCTGCACTGATGAGGCCTGGAAGGCCGAAACGGATCCGTCTGCAGATATTGGGATTCCTTCCAGCGGATACTTAGTTTATTTTGTCATTCTGATCGGATTTTCTCTACTGTTCTGTTTTAATTTTAAATAGATTCTGTCTCTTATACACATCTTAAATATTTAGATTTTAACCAAGATAGAGAGTAATTAACTTGATCTACCAGTATTTTAATGATGGGACCGGTAGTTCAAAACAGATTCTTTACCACCTCCCAATGCCACATTGTAGATTGCAACAATAGAAATCCTAATCATTTCACTTGTAAACACTTGCTTGATTCTGAAACTGTTTTATTTTTCAAACGTTTATAAATAAAAAAAAAAAAGAATCCAGACCTCATAACCCCACCCAACAAGGCTTGACGAATAAAACACTTCTTATATCTATTAAATTCATCAGAACAACGGGAATGCCATAATAAGTACATAGATGCTTCAGCTTTATAATGGCATAACCAATTTTCCCCGGGATAACACTAATTAACCCCCAGGGGTATCAACTTAAAAATAGAAGATCTCTGTTCCTTTTTTGAGCAAACAGTATAAAATTATATCGCAATAGCTCAATGGAAACTGTGTTGTTGCTAAGGAGTTTCTTTGACTGCTGCTGTGATTTTTCTTCAATTTCTTCAGTCCTTTTAAAGTCCTTTTGCTTTATAGGCCAGTTTATAGAAAATAATTATAATTTAAAATAGCTTAACTTTACACATAATTGTCCGATTAAGGTTATTGAGTTCTCATTATAAAGTTAAATATGTGCTCTATTCATTTACATTAAAAACCCATTTTGATAGAGTACGAGAAACATCAAGCCCACTGTAATGACTTATGTGTAAATTATTACTCTTTGACTCCTCCTCAGTCACTCAATTAAAAGGGTTATTATCAGCTATTCTATTCATATTTTTTTTTCTATTATATTCAAAAATATTTTCAAATATACATGCATTAATTCTATTATTGACTATTATTTATGACTACCTCATACAATTAATCATTTGCTTCAACTGCATAGGTCTACAATTAGCAAAATAAATTGATACTATTATTATAATAAAACAGTGTGGAAGCCCAGAAACTTTTAATTAGCAATGCAAGTACAAAAGGTTTATGGACAGGAATAAGTACTGTAGGTGTGGGCTATGGGACTCTATAGAATGGCAATTCATAACGTATTAATAAATGATAAGCATTGAATAAATAATAAATTTACCTTCAGTGTGAGAGGAGTAGGAAGGTGGAGGCGTGTGCAAAAAGTGGCTGTCTGAACGTGAATCTGTCGACCGCTGCGTGGCGGTAAATGCTGGAGAAAATGAGTACAAAAATTGAAATTAGGATTATAATTAGATATTTTCTTTTAAACAAAGTTAACCAAAAAAGCAACATAGCAGTTGATAGATTGGTTTTGGCATTTGCTCAGAAACTTGAGAGTTCAAAAATCTCGCTGTGCAAGTTGCCTGTGTTTTTGGGTAGGCACATTCTCTACCCAGGTGTATAAATGGGTACCTTGTAGGATTGTGGTCCTAGATTTGTGAGCTTGGTACTTGCGCACAACTAGCATTGGCAGGTTCAAGGGGGACCCAGGCCAGCTTTTCAAAATTATTCACAATAATTACAAAAACTTGATGATAAAAAGAAAATTATCGGCTCTGTATTCTAGTAGTTACAACATCAGGCTAGTTATCTGAAGGTTGTGGCTTCAATTCCTACCTGTATCACTTGCATTTCTTTTTTTTTTTAAATATGAGATTCAGTACGATAACATGTAAGGTTTTTCTTGATGCAAACACATTGAAATAAATAGGTACAGTACTTACTAACTACGATGATACACATGGTAATAATCAATAGCAGTGGGGTGAGGATCACTGAACCATAAAATATACCACCACCCCACCATGGAATGGTATCCAGGGTATCACCTGTTAACAAAAAAAAAAAAAATTACACTTATGATAATAATAACTTTATTCACTGTTAAACTTATTTAACATTTAAGGCCTTCATAATTGTACAGTGAATCACAATATTAACAATAATAAAATGCAATTGAAACTACTATATAATAAATACAAATTAAACATAATTAGAATTAAACATTCTATGCACTCATAGACATTAATCCTGGTAAAGGGCAATTCCACGGTAACAGATTAACATTCACACACAATTTTCAATATTCAAGGTGTATAACACCTACAACTGTATTAATTCAAACAAGTTTTACAGTTTTATAACACAGGATTATATAATGCTTTACAAGCTTTATTTTTTAGTCTTCCTGTTTTCAAAATATTCATAATTAATATATATGGTAACAGATTTACTGAAAATGGACAAGAGATTTGTACCATTGTACATACTATAAAAAGTCGGTGAATTTAGAGAATATATGTTGTTTTCAAGGTATTAAAATGAAAGTATAGGGTTTAACAATAAATGTAATAGTTTTATTTTGAAAATGAAGATATGACATTTTTATTATTATAAGCATGGTAACAGATGGATGGTAACAGATGGATAAAAGGTTTATATTCATGAATTTGGTAATAATCATAATAAATGAATTTTGGAAAACAAATAACATAATAGAAAATAGGAAAAATAAACAATAGTATATCAAATGCATTAATATAAATTATTCTTTATACAAAACAAAAAATTAATAAAAAATATTTTTACCGAAATGAAAGTAAATATATAGATACCGATTCAACAAAGTAACAATAGGAAATTTCAGCTTACAAAATGAAATATATTTGCTGTTTATTAACAACAAAAAAATTCTATTCATTGAAAATAACGTTTAACAGCTTTACTGTAGTTATGAATACATCAGTTATTGTAAATAAATGACAAAATCTAGATTAGTCACTTGACAGTGAATTTTGAGCTTCCAAAATTAAATATAATTGCTTAGCTGTTTATTAACAAAAAATGCTTTTCATTCAAAATTCAAAACAGCTTTAGTTATGAACACACCAGTTATTGTAAATAAACGACAAAATCTATAGGTATTTTCTCTGTTTCTCTGCATTGGATAACAGCATGTTGACAGCTAGAGGTTGTAACAGAGGTGTTTAATTATTCTATCTACATGATATTATGTAACACCACCTTTTTCCATGTCACTGTTCATATCTAGCCCTGTCTCTTATACACATCTAGATGTGTATAAGTACATTGTACTAAAAAAATACAAAGGGTATTTACCAATCAATATACAATAAAGCATGCCAACTGACTTTCTAAATTGATTAATTTCACAATTTATATTGAAACAAAATCAAGTAAACACAAAATAACACAGTAAATAAAATAAATGGAATAATATTGAATGCTTAACTTTAATTGGCATCAGTGATGGTATCATGAAAGTGATAGCATTCAAGGTTATCCATGTATGGTTCTGGTAGTATTCTGATTATATGGTTCTGGTCTATAACACCAAATTTATCTGTTACATCTTTGACAAAAAAATATTTTGCCTACATCATCACTCTTATGCAAATGTGTCATACTATGAATCTCTGTAATTAGTACCACATATCTAAAAGATTTTACTGTTCTTAGTTCCTACTAAGTATTGAATTAATACAAAATCACCACATTGTGGAAGACATTCAGCATTAGGTGATTCGGACGCTGAGGAATTTGATGTTGATGAAGCATCCTCATCAAGATTACGATCTCCGGACAGCACAAACTGCTTTACAGCATTCGAGGTTGCATATGTTGAGTAATGCACAACATGATTTTTGCAACTTCAATGAAGTGTGTTGTGTGCGTGTTTGACAAAGAGTTGACATTTGTCTATCTACCATCAAGTTTATCGTTGTTGTCACAAATTTCTTGTGCAGAGATGAACTTGACATTGATGGAGTAGCTCGCCTTCTTGCTTCTTCACTGAACGACTTAGCATCAGTAACAACTGCTCCGAGCTTTATTGATCTGTAGACAAGGCGTTTTATTTGCCCACCAACTCCATGACAGCACCTTTGCCGTGGCTTGTGGCAAAGAAATTCCAAGTAACATTAATGTTGTAATCATCCTTGAAATGTGTGATGTTTTCTAACAGATATTTATGCTTAAATTGACTAGCGGCACCGTCAGAAAAGAATGAGATGGTTGGAACTTCTAACTACTGCAAATGACTTCACTTTCCATCACCAATGAACGCGCACGCTGTGAATATTGTAACCTGTTGGTGGCTCCAATAGGCGCTCTGAATTTCGTTTTGTTCAATGATCGAAAAGTTCTCAGCAAAATCAACCTGCACTACCATGTGCTGACCATTAGATATGGTTTTTTCCTTTTCAAAATGTTCACTTTGTTGTTGCTTAACAAAGGTGTGTATTAGAAGCTTTGGCAGTTCATTTATGCACTCTTTGAGAGTCCCTGATTGTTCAACCTTTGCTGCACGGCCCTCCACAGTTGCTCACTGTAGCCATTTAACATCTGTATCAGGAAAGCAGTAAACATTATCAAACTTTTAATTGCAATTGGTACATCTCCCAAACATACAAGCTTCATCCTACTGGTCACATAGTACTGTGTCTATAAACTGTTGGAAATGTGTAGGGACATCAGCTGATGTAGCTTTGTGGATACATTCAAGAAGTAATCTAATGTTCTCATGGTATTTGCATACACAGACTGCGTGTGGGAATTCTTGTGACAGGCATACATGGGCTGGTCATAGAGAACAAAATTTTGATAGTACTACAGGATGACATGGATTTTGCTGAAGGTGGAGAGCATGGCATTCACGCAGTCATTACCATAAAACGCTTTTGGATGTATTCTTTCGTGCCATCCTTCTTGACGATTGTAACATCTTTCCTGTTTGGGCTTTGCAATGATACATCGTCCAGACAGAAGTGTGCTTTAACAGCCTCAAAAGTTTCAGTTGAAATCGCACAGTGACTTCCAAGCTCTGTGCTGATGATTAAACTGGAGTATTTGGGACTGGAACATCGTTGAATTTTTCCCGAGATTTAAGTTTTCTTTGACTTTCTTTCTCAGCTGCTCTTACTTTTTTCAAATCAGCATGTGATAGGTTCTTTCTCCTCTCCTTTGTAAGCATATTATCTTTCATTCGGTATTCATCATATTTGCCATTCTCCTTAAGTCTTTCGCGGTATTTTCTCTGTTTCTCTGCATTGGATAACAGCATGTTGACAGCTAGAGGTTGTAACAGAGGTGTTTAATTATTCTATCTACATGATATTATGTAACACCACCTTTTTCCATGTCACTGTTCATATCTAGCCAATCATATTACTATTAAAAGTTGGTTGTGATCAGTTGTGCTGAATTGTACAAACAATGATGAATAATTAAAAGGTTTATGCAATAAACTGGATGCTTATTAAGGTTATGAGAAAAAGAGTTTCAGGTAAATTGTAATATAGTAAAGATTTATTGACAAGAGAATACCTACATGTAGTACAAATACTCAGTATCTGTGGGAGTCTGGAAGAATGAGTATAGCCAGTAGTTTATTAGCAATTAACAACATGTGTGAAATGTTAATGATCACTTATTTGAAATGACCTTATTTAATGCATTTCAGTCCCATTATTTGTAACCTGTAATTCTACCGTCATTCTGTTGCCGTCATTCTGTTACCGGTTTAGTAACAGATTTACATATTTGATATGCAAATATCTGATAAACAAAAATTAATTTTGTTTTTTAAATAATACCATATGCTAGCCAAAACTTGATTTGCATGTAAACATCAATGTTTGCTAATGTCAAGCTTTGAAATAAAAAGAAAATTTTTTATTTTTTGGTAACAGATGGATGGAATTATTATATAATTTTTAAATTTATTGATAATTTTGCAAGTAAAAACAAAAATCTACCTTTTCATCTACCAAACATCTACCTTTTCATCACAACCATTATTTTGAAAATTAAATGAGACTTTAAGTAATCATAAACTTACTTTTTTTTCTGTAGTAACTTGCAATAAACGAATTTTTAGTTATAGCAGATTATAGAATATTATATTTAATCCCAAATTTTTTTATGTAGCAAAAAAAAAAAAAAAAAAAAATCTGAGCTAATATTTGGAAAATATAGACTTTTTTTATCTTTCATTCAAAAAAACAATTGATACAAATTGTAGAATCTTTTAAAACTGTATGGCTAAATACTGTACAAGTTTAAAATTATGATGCAATTGATAATCAATATCCTAAGTACTACTAGTACATTTTGGCCAACAATAACCTATAATACAAATAATGTTCAGGCAATTTTCTGTGACCCACTTCCCAGAACGTTAAGCAAAAACACTCAGCTGGGTCATTAACTAGCAAACAAATTGAAAATTAAAAAAAAAATTTAGAATGCACTCTTTTTTTTTTTACAGCAAATTTCATAATGATGAAAATCCAATATAAAAAAATATCCTAAGCGTCACCACCGCCCTATTAATCGCTATCTTTGGACAAAGTTTTTAACAGCATTTGAAAACTATGAATTACAGTTTTGTTACAATACTTTTATACAATTCTTTGATTACAAATTTAAACATTTGGTTAGTAAAATAATAATGATGCCATCAATCGACATACTTTGTTGTTCATTTGCAGCAAAAAGTACAGTGAGTGTAGTTGTTTTCAGTTGTGAGGAAAGTCCTGCTTTCACTAGAGTTGAATTTGAAGTTAGGACCATGGGATTAAAAGGGAAACATCTTAACCATTAAGTTACACAAAAATAATGGCCATTAAACCACAGCTAAAAACCAAGAAACAAAGACTGGTGAAGTTGGGGATGTGATACCAAAGATATGAATGATAATCAAAGATATTAAAAAAATAAAAAATGCCTACCTCTGGCTGCAGGTTCCACATTGGGTGCTGGTGTAACATTGATGCCAATAACCTTAGCTAAGTTGATAATCTGAGAGTAGAACTCAACATTGACTATGATTTCCTTGACAATTGGAAGAGTGGTTTCTACCAGCTGTACCTGGTAGGCTACATGGCCTGCCCCTTTCACAGCAGGTGCTGCTATGTTAATTAGTGATGTGTCATTCCATGAAACCTGTAAATAGAAACAAAAATCAGTATATTACCATAAGTATTGTTGATGACTATACAGACTTAATAAAAAACACAGCTTGCCTTATATGTTAAAAAAAAAAAAAAAAAAACCCAACAAATTGATAAAGATACAAAAATTGAGTTTAAATTGTTGCAATTCCCAAATCTGAAGACCCTGCCGCAGTGAAAAGGTTATACCTGGGTAATTGCATGTCGGAACAGACCAGAGTACTAGGGATTGGAATCAAAACATTGTGATTTGGATAGTCAAATTATTACAGTACTCTACATTTCTTGTTCAGACGACGTTGTGGCGTCAAACAAAATAGGTGCTATACACACCGAGATATGGTCAGTTTACATGTGAAAGGTATCACAAATTATCTCAAACTACGTTAGCACGTATCTCACAAATTAAGAGGCCTAGATCAAACATTTTTTATTTCTGATCGTTTCTCATGGGTCCAAACAACATACTAAAATATGAACAAAATCCAAGATTTACTGGAGTGCAAGAAAATCCATTATGGTGCTTATCACTAGTTTTTGTAAAAAAAAAAGATATTTATGGAAATTGGGTTAACTTAAGGGTCAAATAATTTGCATATTAATTGAGAGCTAAAAAATGCAATACTACTCCTTTTCAGAATCTTCTGCTAAATTGAACTAAATAATCTGATTTTGATGCTTGTATTAATCAGGCCATAACAAAATTATAGACTTTATATTTTTAGTTTGAACATGGTACATTATTGGGTATAACAGAAAAAAACAAGTAAGTTTAATAATCTCAGGCTATGCTATAGTATGTATTTGATCTTATATTATTAACTCAACATCATTTCAATTATCATCTATTTCTTTCATTCATAAGGCTATCACAAACGATGTTAAAGTTCTGTAGAATTTATTATTATGTATTTATTTTTATGCATCTTTTTTAGATTTTTTGTTTAAAGGTATTTTTGCTCTATAACACCCTTTTTCGACTACAAATATTTTATTTGAGAAAAACATATGCCATGCCTAAATATGGTAATAATCACATCACATCAAGATCATATGCACTGTGTACAGGGACGATCTCCCTTCATTGTGTGCCAAAATCTATTAAAAACAACAAATTATGAATTACTCATACATCACATACTGAAAGATACAAACTTATTTTTCTGTGCTTAATGAATACCAATATTTGAGACTCACCTTCAGATTCTTTAACACCGTTTCAGCTCCAAAAACAATTAATTCAATTTTTTGGTTACTACTACTCAGTTTTTGGTCACGAGCGTTTAGAACCTGGAATGCTGGTAAAAAGGTTAGAGCAACCGGAAGCGCCTGCAACTCCCTCTGTCGCCGCTGACTCTCTACAACTACTCTTAAGCTTATCTGGGTTTCAGTTTTCGATTTATATCGGACTGCTTGCTCAGAACGTTGATGTATATTGCAGGAATACTTGCCTTGGAGAAAATAAATATCAAATGATTACTAAATAACTGCATAATAAAGCACATTTGGAACAAAAAAGGAACATTATTAAAGACCTTTCAAAAGCCACCTTTTATTTAGCCCTTCATAAAAAATCACAGTAAATACAAATTACTACAAATAACATTTGTTAGTAAGTATAATAGGCGAGACTATTTTCACCTTGTTTAGCGAAACCGACGATTGCAAATATCGATGATTTAAAATAAAAATAAAATTTTATTATTAGGCCAATTAGCGAACCCACCCCCACAAAAAAGTGGAAATTTCAGAAAATAATAACAATTTTTCTTAATTTTTAATACTGTCTATGGTGCCTTGAAATCTCTAAAGATAAAGATACGTACTTTCTTCCAAATTATATAAATTTAAAAGCATATAACCATCCTATTTTTACATTCACCAATAACATTTTATTTTTATTTTCTTCTCCGTCTCAATGTTTTTGGCAAAACTTATTTGCTAAATTTAAAGAAAACACATGTTTTTAAAATTTTTATTCCACCCTCCTACGATGATCTTCAAAAAAATAATTACTTGAAGCAAGGAATAACAAAAATCTAGCTTAATTACAAATATTGTTGTTGTAAAGACACAGAAATTATTTTTTTTATGTATAGTCTCATACACTGAAACAAAATTGGGCAGTCGTAAAAGCATTATCAAGTAGTTGTTCCAGGGCTACAAATTCAAGCATAGGCCCAAGGGTTTACATAGAGTAGGCCTAAACTATAAAGTGAAATAAATTATTGCCAATCAAAAATTAAAATTACTATCATCATACCTGTTAGAGAACTGAATGCAGGGTACACATGGAATAACTCAAGTTCTGGTGTACTGGATCGTAGAGGATGCAGGCTACACTTAAACATTGGCTGAATTAGTCCATCTACCTGCTTAACAATGTCGGACTCCACACCTTGAAAAAAAAAAATTCTTTAAAAACTTCAAAAAAAAAAAAAACCCTTGTTCACTTTGAAAAATAAAAATTATCAACATGAACCCATAACTATAAAAGAAGATAGAAAAACATCTGTCACTGAAAGTGCTTTATTATCATTTTTTATCATTATCCAGTATAAAAATCAGAATACACATTTTTCAAATTCAATTATTACTATGGTAAAGTTAATAATTTTAAAGTTACAACATAAGTAAATTATATTATATGATTTTTTTTGTCATTTTCAGGGAACAATACATCTTTAATATAAACTGATAAAATTTTATTTATTTTTTTACTATAAAACAGGAAAATGAAATTTTGGGGCCAGTAGGTAGCTTTTCTGTCCTATTGTGTCGCGTACAGTGTGAACACACATGGTGCGTTTTTATGTGGGCGTGCATTCATTTGTTTGAATAGATAGCGGCGTTTGATTTTTGTAAAAGATATCACATTCTTTCTCAATCACTGTATGAGGTTGTCATCTTTTTAAAGTTCACCAACTCACATTTCTTGAGGCCAACCTTGTATTATTGCATAGAAGTCTCTACAATATGCGCTATGTAAGTCAACAATTATTAATTATTATTATTATTATAATTATTATTATTATTATTATTATTAGTAGTAGTAGTAGTAGTAGTAGCAGTCGTAGTAGTATTATTATCAATATTATTATTATTATTATTATCATTATCATTATCAGTAGCAGTAGCAGTATCATTATTATTATTATTATTATTTCTATTCTTACAACCTTGTTCCACTTTTGGGGTTATTCTGAGTGGTGTTCTGAGAGGCATCTTTTGATAGAACCGTGCTTCCGGCCACATTTGTGTGCCTAATTATTGCCAAACAACTTACTTTGTGGAGAACCACCAAGATCCACAGGAACTTCAATGGGAATATCTTGCGGAACATTACTTAATGTTGGTAGATTACTTGTATCAATAGAAATGCTTTCAATTTCTTTCACAGTAACCTAAAAATTAAGTAAAACTGACTGTACAACCTTTAAGACAAAGCTGCAAAAATTGGAATATTATTAATTAACGTCGTTATATTTCTCAGATTAAAAGATATTAACATTCTTACTGTTTTTTGTAGATTTTGTTGTATTTCTTCTTCATGAAAAATTTGTATTAAACTAGCAAACATCAATGACAGGCTGACACTTGCCGTTTAGATTTTTCACCAGATTAGACCCCTTGGTGTAGGATTTTCACCTGAATTTGACACCATTTTGACACCAGAGGTCAGATTTACAACCTGGGTTTGACCCAAGGGTTAGGCTTTTTTTTCTTGTGTTGCATTCCAATGAAGTTCACCTATCACTCTGTATCATCCCCCAGGCTCAATTTTAGACCCTCAGTGTCAGACATTTACCTCAGGGTTAGAACCCAGGGGTCAAATGTTCTTATATATATTGCTTCCCTGGGACTTTCCACCTGGATCATGTGTTGTACAGGTACGTAGGCGGCAGGGGTGCCACAGGACCCCCAACCATGACGGAAAATTAGTTCCAAGTGAGCTAAAGTACTAAAAATACTTAAGTTTTCGTTGGAAATAAGGATTTAGTCCCGCATTCTCAATTTTTGCACCCTCAGGCAAAAACCTGCCAATGTTACATCTCTGTTGTACAAATGAGATGTGACCAGCCCATTGCAAGCTTGTCTACTAGCGCTATATAAGATTGAACTATTATTATTACTATTATTATTATTATTATTATTGTGTATAACTACACTGCTGTGTGCAACTGATTATGTTGTCATCACATGCGACTGTTGTGCTCCATGTAAATTTGTATTTAAAATGAAATTACCGTATTCAATGACACTACTTACTACACTGTTTATTTACCTTACTTTTAACCCATTATTTCATAACTATTATTTCATAGGTGAAATTTCAATCTGATTTGTTCCATTTAATACCTGTCCATGGGTGACAAATCCATCAGCAAGATTCAAGTCCAATGAACAAGTGCCAGGGCCAGTTGCTATGGCAACACCATCTGGGTTGATTCTTACTACAGTCAAGTCAGAAGATGACCAAGTTCCTTTTTGGCCTATTAAAAAAAATTTCAATAAATAAATTCAGTATACAAACTACACTTGCTATTTTACCATTTACCAACTACGCGGTTTACATTTAAAACATTAAATTTTTAAATTTGTTTAATTGATTGTAACACAGAACAAACGTTATTCTGCATAAAGAAAAGGGAGGCCAGGATTCGACATTTCAAATCTTCATTCCTTAAGATGAAAGGTCGAAATGTCGAATCATGGCCTCCCTTTCTTTATTCTGAGTAACGTTTGTTCTACGTCATTTAAACATTATCAGCAGGGCTCGATTTAGTACTAGCCCGGTGTACAATGTCTAGTAAAAACCGCTCCGGGCTAGCCTATTTACTCCTCATGTTGCCCGGTTGTCTAGTGGAGAATTAGCAAGAAAAACATTTTCTTAAAAAAAAAAAAAGCGGAACTTTCAAGACAATCCCTGCACAGGAGGTACCGCAGCCCAGAGAGTACACTCTAGCTAGCTTTCAGCTCTCCACATGCGTGAGTGTTTAATTATCAAGATGATCCCCAAGTCATTCACCAACCACTACAGGATGGCATGTTATCTTTCTCTCAATAGGAGATCGTTTGATCGTTCAATCTGGTTAATTTAGGTAGTTAGAACATTTAAATTAATGTACTACCATATTAATATTATTTTCTCATAATGATATTTTTTAAATGTCCAACTTTTAATAATAAGTACCTCAATGCTATAGGTAGGCTAGGCCCTAGGTCTTGTCTAAGCCTCGGTAGCCTAAGCAAGATTTATTGCCATTGGGGGTGAGTGTTTGAGACCTAAAGATTTAACAGATGCATTGGTTTGATTGATTTCTGGGCCCTTTTATAACTTTAAAGTTATAACCAGGGAGATGTAAAACATGCTCTTCTGTCCCTGTTATAACCAGAGTCGATTTTGCAGCATGGGTGATTTTTTTATTTATTTATTCAACAATAATTTGAGAGGGTAGCTCAAACAGCAATGCTACAGAAATTATGAAATTGCAAATCAACCTTCAAATTTAATTGTCGCTAATAAATATTTTGAAACAAAATTTTTTCCTGTCTGTGGGCTAGTAAAATATTCTGTGGGCTAGTAAAATCTCTAGTAAACTAGCCCAGTGGGCTAGTTACCAAAAAAAGTTAGGGCAAGCCCTGATCAGTGGTGATAATTGGTTATTGATTGTATAAAAGTTGACTTTATAAAGAGTAAACGTTGTGTATTTATCTTCAGGAATAACTTTGACTAACATTATATAAATTTAGGTGTCAATCTTGTTTTGTATTACACATCAAATTATTTATTTATTTATTCTTTACATTCCCAATGAAAAAAAAATGCAAATCAAAATCCAAGATGGCATGGAATGACTACTGTTATAAGAATTTTCAAAGACACAACAAGGGTGTATCTTAATCACCCTTTTTATCAACATTTTTGTGTACAATTGTCTTAAGTTGTGAAATTAATTGCCAGTGCTTTATAATTTGAGAGATCTTTAATCAGAGGGTAACCGGTAATTGCTTCCATTATCTTAAAAGTTACAACTTCAGCTAAAAATACTTCAGTATTTTTCTTCTTGAGCAATGTTACTGCAGTAAAAGTAATATAGCTCACCTTCACCAGTTAAAAGTGGAGTGGTAAATTTGAGGACATCTCCAAATGTGATTGGATGTTCTGAGTCTATAATGCTTCCCACAGCTACATTGACATAGTCTTCCATCCTGGTGTTTCGCTGATCCCAAACCTGAGCGTTTCAATGAAAAAACATTAATGAGACTCAAACATCGGTAAGCTGTCCCACAATTGAAACATTTTATTATTTGTGACAGGATAATATGGTGTAAAAAGAACATTTGAGAGAGTGTCAAAGGAAGGTATTACATAATAGAGGGCACTCACTACGTCTGCCTGTAAGTGCTAGAATACGTGAAGCGGTCTGCTGATTGTCGTGGCAGCTGTCTTAATGAACCATCATGAAAAACGATCAGAATTGCGTTCTTTAAAGAAATCGCGATGGTCGATGACCATCGGGCAGAGTGTGAATGCACAACTTACTGTAACAGTAGCAATACTATTAAACTTTTTTTTATGAAACGAAAATATAATAAAGAAATAGAATGCATTTTAGTAACTGCTACCCCCACAAGAGCAGGTAAGATAGGCAAAGAATATTTTTTTTTTATCATATTGGTTTGACAGGTGTGTCGCCCCCCAGAAAATATGAGAATATAGGGTTGCGAAGGCTTATTTAATCGAGTTTACAATAATATGTAGAAAATACGAATACATCTTTCCCCCAACAAATTGTGGTTTTACTCCCTGACACCCACCCCAGCCCCTCCATGGCACAACCCCTCAAAGGAAACTGGCACATAGGATTGTGAATTTAATACCTTAAACAAGGAGCTTCCTTGGTGAGCAACTCTGGCAACAAAGGAAGAATTAACAGCCGGTTGAAGTTGTAGCAGATCATATCTGAATATAGACATAACAAACATGTGTCAGTAAAGTATTTATTTATTTATTTCAACAATCTTTAATCAGCCGAAGCTGATAATTACGGACCCTCAATACATACAGTAAAACAAAGGCAATAGACAGTATGAAACTAATAAATTAATGGTAAAATGTTATCGCTTCACTTTCACTTTCAGCAGGCTGAAAAAAATCGAAAGATGCCTCTTAAGTAGGGCCACCGGTACAGTTGGTCAGGTTTCAACCTGACGACTTTTTGACAGACCACCAGTTAATTGATTAGGTTTTGAATAGAAAAAAAAAAAAAAAAAACAATCAAGCATATCATTCTGAATTTACAAAATAAAATAACTCCAAACTAATATATATAAATGATTATACGGATTAAAGATAAATAAAAAGGAATTTACAACTAAAAGGTGCAAAATAATTAAACAGTAATCAAATAACTATCAAAATATAGGCTACTATAGATACAGTAATACAACAGACAAAAATGGAGGTAGCTTTTGAGGGATAACTTAGAGGATTAAGTAGTAGATTTAGGTTGCATCCTGTGTAATAAGAGCACAGATGAACATAAAATCAAGCAACAAACAGATCCTTGTGCATCAGAGCAAATATACTTTACGGAAAATCGTCCAGGTGTTCTGATACAGTCAAATGTAATTGATTCAGAATTTCCATCAATTTACAGATGCAACTTGATGGCGGATTTTCACAGAGAAGTCTTTATATTCACTTCATGTTTGTTTCAAAAACTCTCTTAGAATGTTGATTAATATGCCCTAGGTATTGTTATGCAAGTTATGTCTCACATGAATGATCTACCTAGTTTTCAGGTGTTTCAAACAAAGTCAATATACAGTTTAATGCTGATATTGCAGTCAAGTAAAAGTAATTCTATCAAATGCACCACATATGGTTCACCACTGTTTACTTGATCCGGGGCTTCTCTCCAATTGGAGATCTGCACTTTACGTTTAATATTTATTCTCATAGTTTATTGTTTTATTTTTATATTGTTTTAAAAAACATGGTTTTAAATTAAAGTTCATATAGTGAAAACAACTTACATCCCTAGTTAGGACCAAGAACAAAAACAATATTAACACCAATATGTTCAGTATATTTTCTATAATCATAAATAGATAATAAACATTAACCTAAATATTATCATCTTGGTACTAATATATGGATGTTTTTAACATGGGAATAAATAAACTTCCTATAGTTGCCTGCTATTAACAAAAACAAAATTCCCTTCATGATATTGGTTGGTCTAATATTAAAGACTAGATTGAAGAACAAAAATCTGCATACCTGTTCAGACGATGCTCAAGATCAAGATTTGTTGCATCAAATTTTGCACCAACATTGTCGTAAAAACTAGCGGAAAACTCCAGATTCAATCCTACTGGAAAAACACGGAGTCGCTTGTCGGTTGTCATCAACTTTGTGTCACAGTTAATGGAGACGTACAACACAGGTCTGACCTACAGAAGGGGGCAGGGAGTTAAAGGTCATCAGTTAAAGATTACGAGTGTTTTGTACAGAAACATGCGTATTAATATTTCAAAAAATGTGTGGTGTCATGGAAACAATTAGTCCTGCAAAGTACACCAAGTCATTTTGATATATTCAAGAAAATATTCATGAAGTTATATTTTGACAGATCTCGTGTTTAGGTACTTTGATTTAAGGAAATTGATTCAAAGACCAATCAATAGAAATAATGTTATATTTATAATATTAATTTTTAATGTTTTGTACAACAAGTATCATTAGTGTGAATGCACCATAAATTTATTTATTTATTAATTTCATTTATTTTGTTTTTTTGGTATAAAATATTCAAAATGCAACAAAAGTTCAAATACTTTTGAGACAATAGGAAAAAATATAAATATATATACAAAAAACATCAAACCACACAAATAATAAACACAAAACTTTAAGCCTATTAATTCAATTCAATCAATATACATTAATTATAAATCTATATACTGTATATATGAAAATTGTTATAACTAAGTGATTATTGATAAGATGTTAATTTTTGATTCTGGTTAAATAAAAATCAACTTACATTACAGCTAATCACTGAATTTATAGTTAAGGATATTTATATTCTAGTACTATAGGCATTTAAATATAACAGAATGAATATTGGGATTGCATACATTATCACATGAACCTTGGTAACTGCCACTTTTCAAATAGACTGATTACTACTTAGTATTACCAAAAAAAAATTACAGAAAAATCAATTTGTGTTATTTCTGCAATTATTATACTAATGTTATAACAATGAGTGAAAATAGAGTCAGTCAAACCATACCGTATATACTCGTGTATAAAGTCGACCCACGTATAAGACGATGCCCGAGTTTGAGAAGATTTTTGGACAACCATTGTTTCACTGTCGGAATTCATACCTTTTGCTGATGTTTGAGTATACTGCTATTTATAGCAGGTTACTCTATGCTGCAGACGATCGAAAAGTGATGTCATATCCATAACACATAAGTAGAGAGGACCTTAGCTCACTCAGTCGGCTAATCTGGTGGTAGCCACTGTGTGTGTGCTGAACCATGGAGATCTCTAGGTTCTCGGTTCAATTCCTATCGGTGCTCTCCTTGTGTTTCAGCTGGAGGGCTGAAATACAAGTTACAATACCGCACCGTCTTTTGGATGAGACGTTTGGTCCAGTGTGCATTTATGGCGAATGTGCGCAACATTAAAGAATGCAGTACACTCTTCGGAAAAGAGTAGGGGATTGTCTCCCAGTGTACGGCCCAATCATCACCAGAAGGACCCTACTGAAGTTGTAAGCATGAATTTGGGTCCTCGGGTTTCGTCTTACAATAAAGTGTTGTAAACAAATTGGTATGCAGAGGTGAGCCAAATTTTAAGAAACACAAATTCCCAGATATTTCAACTTACTTGGTAGTTAGCTTCATGAGACTCTAGAAATACTTACTAGACCTAGTTTAATAACAATGATCTATTCAAACTAGACTATAAAATATTGGACCATCAACTTGTTTCTGCAGATAGCTAAATAATAAACAAAACAAAGCCTAGCCAGATTCTAAAATACCTACATTTATTTACAATAAGACAACCAACAAGGCACTTGACCGTCACTTGCTTGGTTTGGGGCTAGTTCATCAACTATTTCTACTATTAGCTAGATTCTAAAATTTACTTACATTTACTTACATTTATAACAAGATGAATCACCAAATACATCATTATATTAAATTTATATAAGGATATACATTGCAACAATAAAATAATCAGGCCAAAACAAAACTAACAAGAAATAAATTATGTTAATTATTATTAAATACATTAACTAGCATGTACTGTTCAAACATAAAGTATAAATAATCTTATATGAAATATTCAATAAAAGCATACATCGTACACTCATTCGAAAGGTCCAATGATTAATCTCAGATAAGATAGTATAATACATACTCCAAGTATAGAAATGCACGCCATCGTGTCGGGATTCAATCCCGACACGATGCCATGCATTTCGATAATTGGAGTATGGGTAATTCCATGACAATTCAAAGTGGTCAATAAGTAATTGTATGAATGCAGAATCTGAATCTACTCATAAACTTGAGCAAGTACTGTGATTTTTAGCTTTGTAGGTGACATAGAAAAAAACTTAATGAGACTTCAAAAATCAAAGAATCCAAATAACGTCGCCGGCGGCTCTAATGGGTGCCACACCCACTTTTCCGGACACTGGCATCTCGGAAAGTATTGGTCCGATTTTGGATTTTTCTTAGTTACTAAAGTTACAACAAACCCTGAAAATCTAAACCATATCTGAGATGGTGACTTCCGCAGCCACGTTGAATTGGCATTGAATGACGCGTATGTATTATATACTCTCGTATATTCATTACTTTCAACATTATGTATACAAAATTGTGTGCATTCATAAGCCTACTAACATTTTAGTAGCTTCATTGCAGCAATAAATTTGAGTGAATACGGACGGTCGGTACAAAAGACGAACATGATTTTTAATAAATTTAAAATTTGTATGTCACACGTATAAGGACGACCCCCTAATTTTTAATCGTAATTGTAATTTCAAGCCTCATCCTATACGCAAGTACATACGGTACTGAATTCCGGTAAGTGGGGAATGTTTCTAAATAATGAAAGTTAATATTATGTAACTAAATTACATACTTGAAGAATATTTTTTGATACGTATGAGAAAAAATAAATGGCCTTCTTTGGTCTTTATAAAGAAAAAAAATAATTTAATAATTATAATAAAAAACATAAACAATCAATATTTTCATTCAGGTAGTATGAATTCCAACTTTACCTTTACAAGAACAATTGTCGACTGGTTCAATCCAAATCGTTCAAGCGCAACAACAAGTACAGACACCTCACCGACAATTTCACCTGATGTTACCACACCCTGTTGGTTCACAGAGATAATGGCTGACTGGGGGTCGCCCAGGATCGTGTACGACATTGTCGCTGAACCATCTCTAAAAAAATTCATAAAGGAAGGTAATCTGTATGAATATAATAGCAAATAATCTTCTATTGGTAACTACTAAGTTGGATCAGTGCATCAGGGTTAATCTCTCTCAAATCACCAAAACAAAAGAGGCAATTATACCAAATTTGAGAAGAGCTGTAAAGCAAACAAATATATCTGATATTTTGATATCATGTGATACCATGTAGACTAAAATTTTCACCAAAATTCTTCTCCGGATCATGTGATCCACAATGTCAAATCCAAGGACAATGGAAATAAAATAAGTAATCAATATTTAAATGGAGTATATATACAAAAGGAATGCATGATTTTTTGAGATTGAGTCCAAAGACACTGATATCAACCTAATCAGCTCACATGTTACTGAGATACAATAATTGAAATATTGACGGACACGCCTATTTTGGCCGAAGTCGCTGAAAAAGAACCGCAACAAATTTGAAGAAAGAAGGGAATAACCCATTAATCTTTTACACAAAAAAATTTTATTTAAAGCTACCATCATTCACTCTTACCAAGTATTTTAGAATTATTATTTTATTAATATGAATTGTTGACATACGAATTGCTGGCATAAACATACATGCAACTGATGCTATATAATTATTAATGACTGATTTTCGGCAATTAATACCTGTTTGTTTTAATCAGTCCATTTGTGTTTGGCGTCATGAGCAGTGTGCTATCGCAGCTCGTCGGATGTGT
>NW_022688879.1:74118-95003 GCF_011630105.1 Anneissia japonica | reverse complement strand
ATATATATATATATATTGTATACGGATAACAACACTGCCAGAAATTTGAAAATGAAAACATTTTAAAGTAAGGTTTTAAAGAAAATCGGGAGATGGCATTAGTTAATCCGTTTCAAGGCAAAACAAAGTAACTCACATCTTTATCAATTTTGAGTATACTGTAATAAACATTTACTGTGGACACTTCAGGTATCAATGATAAGTAGTTTTGGCGTTGGCAACTTTTCTCTTTAAGCATGGAACTTAAATTCTAAGTATTTCCAAGGTAAAACAACATAACAAAAAATTATGAGGAACAACGTTATCTTTGAAGAGTATTGAAAATTGATCGAAGCAAGATGTACTGCTTGGTTACACTACATACAGATAAACATATTAACAATGCTGTATACACAAGGTAGATAATGTCTTTGACAAGATACAGCAAAAAAAAATAGTACAATATCCGTTCAACAATGCACCTGACATTTGATCTAACTCCAGTGGTGTGCATTTGGTGTAGTTTGTCTAATAGACTACCACTTTTTTTTTTTTAAATAACTAATTAAAGATGTTGTTTTGGCCCATAATTGATGGATTACATGTAGTACACAGTATTACGCATGACACAAACCCACAATAAAATATATTTTCTAGAAGATGAAACAATATCTGTCAACATTTTTAATACCTTCATAATAATACCAAATATCTGTGAACATTTTTAATACCTTCATAATAATACCAATTGCAAAGTTACAAACTTGCAATATTTAACTTTTTTATACCTCGAAAGTTAAAAAATTTAAAGTTACATCATTTTGCCTTGGAATGAGAATATTTTCAATTGTAGTACAGTAAAATGTGTGTATACTATTTATCTGTACAGATAAATAGTATACACACATTTTATAATAACTACCAGCTAAAATGTTAAATATACAGTACATCAGAGCCTGTTAAATAAAGGTTAAGTGTCCCTTTATTCTAATCTTACCAGCTAAATTTTTAAATATTCATCATTATGCGGTCTCAGAAAGACGGTAAATTCATAAAATTATTTTTAAACTAAAATTCATATAGCATTAGATTTCTTAGGTTTAAATCCATAACGTATGTGGTTTAGGTAATGCATAGAATATGTTTTTGATTGAATTCACAGCATGTTTTTATTAGCCTTGCTGGAGGGTTACCTTCTATAACTGTTCAACACTATAAATCCAGGGTATTCAACCTTTTTAAGCCTGGGGGGAAGGGTGGGCCAGTTCCAATTTGTTAAGGCTAGCTACAGGCCAACATAAATTGTGTACTTCCATTTTCTCTTATAGTGGTGAATTTGAAATAGAAGTGGCCAGGGAACAACTTTCACGAACAGGGGAAAACACCACTTCGGCCCTACGATGGGTAAGGCTCAGGCAAGAAAATTTATGATTACGGAACCTCTATATGGTACTCTTAATGGTATTCTTAGACTTAAATTTTAGACTTAATTATCTTTTCTTCTCTTTTCTTTCTTTCAGTATTTTGGAAAAAAAAAATAACCTGCACTCCAGGTCCTCCTACTTTGCTGCCACTAGAAAATTTCACATATTATTGTTAACATCTCTACATTCCTGGAAACTGCACATTGAAACTCAAAAATAAGATTTCAAAGCGGTGTTTTCAACAGAATAACATGCAAAGAGCCTGCTGGAGCCGCAACTGGTTAGATATCGCATTAACTACCCCACCCTCTAGTCTAGTCTACCCTCACCCCATGCATTTTATGAGTTGCTGACTATCATTTCAGGGGGTCTAAATTTGGAAGAAGCCAATTCTGGGAGATCTGTTAGTGGGTTTCAATGTGGCACATCTAACTTTATTTTGCTGCATGTGGTGATACCTAGCAACAGCCAACTTCCAGAAGACACTTTTGGAACCGGGTTTCCATGGTCTTTGCCAGCTCTAATCTCTAATTAAAAAAATAAAGATAATAGACATTTGTTATTGGGACTAAAAAAACTGGTCTTTAATTGGAGGTAATCTTTAATTGGAGGGGTCTTTAATTAGACGGAGACCTGAAGTAGTAAAAATATCCAAATATTGGCCGTACTTGACTGGTTGTTTTTTTTGTTGACAACAATTTTTATTTAAGTTTAGGCGGCTGGTCCATAAACTAAGTCTTTGTTGACAATAAAAATTAAAGTAATCAGAGTGTATAAAATTGCGATAAGTAATTTCCATGTGATGAAAATATTTTATTTATTTGTTCTCTATACTGGGTTTCCTCTTCAGTAACAAATTACTGTTCTCCCAGAAGGCCCAGTACACATATAACAGTCCACGACACACAAGACAAACATAACACATGATGCTTTACACAAACTAAATCTCAATATGAGGTTTAGGGAGTGGAGTTGCTTTGGTCGTGAGAAAAAGTCCTGCAACTGACAGGAATTGAACCCAGGACTTTGGGATTGGAAGGCAAGCATCTTAACCACCAAGCTATTCAACTCCACTAATAAACACGGTCAATTGGTCGATTGAGCAAAACAATTTGCGTTTAATATAATTTAAATAAAATTTCAGAAAATAATAATTATAATATTTGCCTGCATAAAGAAAAAAAAAATAATTGTAGGCTAACATAAATCAAAAACTACATGGATATATGTAATAAGCAAAACCATCTGTTTGTAGAAAAAATTCAAAATTATGTTATTGCTCTTTTTAGATTCTGCATGAATTTGTCATTAAAGCAGTGTTTATTTGATGGAAATTGGTTAAGTATCAATAGCGTTATTTATTATTTAGTTATGAATATTAATTTGTTGAACATCAGAAATGTAGGAGTTTGAGAAAACAGCTTCTTAAGATTCTAAAATCAATAGTTTATTATTCAGAAACTGTATTTTTTTAAATAATTTTAATACATTTTTCTGTTAAATTTTTAGTGAATAATACTTTCTTCAATAAATCTTCTTCTATAAAATGCAAAAGTTTGAAAATGTTAATTTTGATTCTTCAACCTTCTGGGTGCTTTGTGGAAAATTACAAATTCTGACAAATAGCAGGTTTTGCCAGAGATAGTCACATAGCTGCTTACGAAAAAACCAAACTACCACAGGTTGAAGTAAACTTGACTGATTAGTTTTACAATTTGTTTGTAGTCTAAAGCAACAATTGGTGTTCCAGTGCCCTGTATTTGATGATGACAATAACAAAAGATTACTACCTGAATTTGAACTTCATCGATCAGTACGCCGTTGTTTGATATCTGTTGAGAGCTTCCGGGGCTTACAGAAACACGCAACCTCAACGAAGCTTCACCTGCGTTCCTAGTGCGAACACGCATGGCAACGTTGTGTTTAGCTTCATAAAAGACACCACTCTAATAAACAAAAACAAAACAAAAAAAAACTGTAGACTATAAACTAGTTTTGTATGATTCAGTAGTGTAGAACTAAAATTCTTGATCACAATACCCAGGTCCTGGGTTCAAACAAGACTACACCAGAACCTGAATAAAACTCTACTTCATAAACACCATTAAGAGAACTATAGGAGATACACTCAATATTAAAGTTACCCTACATACAAGGGCTAACCCAAATACAGGTCCTAACCTCCATACAGGAGCTACACTTAATACAAGAGCTAACTTCCATACAGGAGCTATCCTACTCACAAGAACTAACCCCTATACAAGAGCATACCTTATTACTGAAACTACCCTAAACACAAGATCAAACCTCCCATAGAGGAGCTATTCTCGATACTGAGGCTACCCTAAATGCAAGAGCTACCCTCCTTACAGGAGCTACTCTATTGACAAGAGCTAACCTTTATACAGGAACATACCTCATACTGAAGCTACCTTAGATACTGAGCCTACCCTAAATAAATGAGCTAGCCTCTATACAGGAGCATACCTTATTACTGAAGCTACTTTAGATACTGAACTTACCTTAAATGGAATTGAATTGAATTGAATTTATTCGATGCTCATATATAAAATATAAAATATAGAAATACAATATAGGAATTTTTTTACAATAATCAAATACAACGAGCATCTGGAACACCCATTAGGCCGGGAATCCAGTCCATTTCCAATGGGGTCCAAATTGCACAATTAAAAAGTTATCAAAATTAATACATATTAAAAAGGAAAAGAAAAAAATGCAGCATTTAAAAACCAAGATGCACCCAATTAACTAATAATTTAGATAGAACACAACAGTGCTCAATTGTAATTATTGCAATTGAGCACTATTGCGTTCATACAGTTTTTTGATGTGCATTTTAAATGTAGCCATATTAGTAATTAATTTTAAATTAGTTGGGAGAGCATTCCAGTCATTGATAGCTGAAACGAAAAAGGTTGAATGAATGAGACTGATACAGGAGCAACCCTCAATACTGTGAAGCTACCCTAAATATAAAAGCAACCATACAGGAGCTACCCTCAATACTGCTCAGTATTGATGGTAGCTCCTGCAAAGATACACTAAATACAAAAGCTAACATCCATACAGGAGCTACACTACTGAAGCTACCCTAAATACTAGAGCTCGATACTTAAGTTACCGATGCATACAATACCGTACAGCATGCAGGCTGGGAATGACGGGCAATTCGATTATCCTCCCTCTATCTGAGTACCGAAAAAAATAGGTCGAGTATAACCTCATTACAAGATTTAACCTCCACACAGGAGCTACCCTCAATACTGTAGCTGCCCTAAATACAAAAGTTTATCTTCATACAAAACCTGATCTTAAAACAAGGCGCCATATACTTAATACAGCGTCTGTATTACTTAAAGTAACTACCAAACAGATGTTATAGTATATTATAAATACGGACTGTACCCTTAGTACAAGAGACATTCGCGCTACAGATGCTACAATCCATATTAGGAAGGGGGGGGGGATGCCTACCCACCTTGATATGTAGTTAATCTATATAGTGATTTATACTGGATTCTTATCTCAAAGCGCTTGAGGTGTGGACTAGCTTGAGTAGCTATGGTAGCTAAGGTCTCTTCATGTCAAGAGCTACCCGGTAAATTAGTACCAGCTAAACTTGTCTGGCCACAGGAATGGTTGTATTGATAAGTACACCTGAGTAGCCCTCTACTCATCTCAAAAGATGTACTGGGTTTTTTAATGTGCACACTGGAGGCTATGCTTTATTAGTCCTTAACTGAGAAAACTTTTTCCTCCAACAGAGCCATAGGCGAGCGTGCCGTCAATATTTCTGCTGTACTTTGTTTGCAGCACACCTGTCTGAACTGCTCGGCCATTCGACTCGCTTTATGATGCGACACCGAGTATACCGTACCTGAGCAAAAACTGGCTCAACGGTAATTACATCTTCATTGCTGACACTCCAGTGAAATAGGAGGGGCGGTGAAGCACTTCCTAGGGTGAAAGGTGATTCGCTGTCACCAAGACCAGTTGCATAGACTGGCATTTCGGTTTGCATCTGTAAACGAAGCAGTGGTGCGAATATGCGAGCCTCTCCAAGACTGATGACATACACGTCTACATAATCCTTAAATAATTATAAAAACATATTTCGGTTAATGAGGCAAACTGAATGAATATTTTTAGAAAGGCTCGAAAGAAGAGAAAACGGCACTCCAGGGTTCTTTAAAGTATGGATCATAGGACTATAATTATATACAGTTGTTATATTTTACTGCATGAATCAACACAAAAATAATTTTAAGGTGGCAATAATACTGTAGTGAAAACATAAAAACAGGGTCTGGAGAGGGACTTTAAGAGATGGAGAGTCTAGACCACCTCAGCCCCACCATGGTTGGGGCTTAGGTAAAAGAAAATTTATGATTATGGCACCTCTAGATGGCAGAAATGGCTCTCTCAGACCTAAGTTTGATTAATATTTTCTTTTTTCTCAACTTTTTTTTTATAATTTTGAAAAATTTACAGGGGCCTGGGCTGGTTCAGCTCCCCCTTAAATTTGCCGCTGAAAACAACATGAATTTGAACGAGTTGGGTAGTTTCTAGGATTTTTTGCTTGCTTGCAGGAATGCACATGGCTGTCCAAAATTCTTGAAGGCTCCCACAAGTTATGGGATTCTACAGACCTCTGGTAATATAATATTATTCAGAACACAAATATGGCGAACGGTTTGTAATCTCAGATTATCTATTTTTTGCCTTATTGTACAAATTCCTGTACATATAAGATAGTATGATATATACTCCAAGTATCGAAATGCATGTCATCTTGTCAGGATTTTCTGTACATACGTTGTTTAAAAAAAAATTTAAATGGTACTTAATATAATATACCTCAGAATAAATGACATCTCCACCATTTTCATCACTTCCGACTGCCCGTCCAGTAACCCGTGTATGCCCTAATTTGAGCGCCTCGACAATTCCACCAGTGCTGATGTTAGCGATGTGCAATTGAGCAATACTAAACTCTACCAATGACTGGGGCTGGGGACCACCAGTACTGCGCACCTATAAGAATTTGAAGTAAAATTTATTTGATTCCTTTTCAATTCGTACAAAAATGTAAGACAAGATCATAACAAATTCATGAGAAAAAGAAAAAGGCACAGACTCAGGAAAAAAATCAACCTGAAACAAAAGGGAGACACGACAAAAAAACAGAAAAGGAGGAAATGGTCAAAACCAGAAAAAGAAGACAAACACACACATACAAAAAAAAAGCTACAATTCAAATTAAACCAATACACCATTAAACCAATAAATGTTAGTTTTAGTGAAAAAGGATAATAAGGCAGTTGCCTATATTAATAATTGTGTTTCTTGAACTGGATAGAAAATGAGTTCTTATTATAAATGGAATTGACAACTAGAGGAGGTAGAGATTTAGATAGTTTAAGGCCAGTAAAATCTAATATTATGTTGAAAATGGTTTGCCTTATGATTAGGGATGTATACATCATACCTACTGTACCTCAAGTACAGGAATTGTGTGGAGAGGAATTAAATTCGAAGATATCACAGAAGTACTTTAGTAAGGATGCATACATAAAAACAGCTGGATAGAGTTGATATCAGGCAGTTTCAGCAAATTTAAAATTTTTAATATTTTACAAGAAGAAACAGTATCAGGATTATTATTAATCATTAATATATTGAATGTTTTTTTGTAGTATTCAAATTTTAATATATATATCTTATAACAAAAACATTGAGTAACTTAAAAATGTAGTAGATCAAAATAAGTTTTGCAATTTCCTTTTAGAATGTTAGACTACCCCACTAAAAATAAGATGCTTCTCTTTATATTAATATATTATATTAGCTTAATCTAAATAAGTTAATAAATTATATTTTTCTATTATATCCATGTACCATAAGCTGGTAAATTACACAAATCAATGTGACGTTGGTAGTTTTTAACCCCTTCCGCCCTCTTTGACTATATACTCTATAGCGAGAAACGTCGTATGTACGCCCTGTATAGATTTCCTAATTTTTTTTATAGCTATGCTGCCCTCTATAGGATTGTTTGAGGGTGATGTAGGAGTATTTCTGTAGAGGGCATCCTGTATTCAGACCAAATAAAATTCCTGCGCCCAGTAAAGACCCGACATTTAGTGTAAATGATGTAATTTCTCAGCTTTGGTACCGCCTAAGGCAATGGTAATGGGGCAGACTGGAAAGGGTTAAGAGAGGTACTTTACCTGGACAACCCAAACCAAAAAATACCCCACATTAACAAATGTCTTCTTTATATTTCTAATTAGAGACCAAAACTAATAAAGACCATGACAACCTCAGCCCCAGAAGAGGTCTGGAAACTGGATGGAAATTTGTTAATATTTAATTTTATTTAATAAAAATGTAGTATGTAGTGTCAAATGGGCATACCTGGAATACAGAGCCAACTAGTAAGGTTATGTTTCTTGGTTGCAGACGGAGAGGAGGAAACACCTAAGGAAGAATTTAGAAAAAAATCAGTAAACACACAAAAACATGAAAAATATTGCAAGAACACTACTACTACTACTACATTCAGTTATTTGAACAACTTCAAATAGCCAGATTGTTTACCTGTATTGTCTTAACCCTACTGGTGATCTGACGATCATGTATAGCTGCAGATGCGATAAGACTTGTACTTCCCAGGCTCCGACCGTGGATGATAAACTGTGACACATTGCGGTCTGATGAAGCATACGTATCCGCCCTAGAAATAAATCAAGATGGTAAAAGGAATAATACTGTGTCGTTATCATTCCATCTAGCAAAAAATGCACGCACATCACCCACAAAATATAAATTATTCACGCTAATCAATCAATCAGTGATTTATATAGCGCCAATATCCATAGTGCGAGATAAACGTTCAGTTGCGCTCAGAATATGCGATTTAGAAAAGGTGTGTTTTTAATCTTTTCTTAAAAATTTGTATATTAGGGGACAATTTAATGTACACAGGAAGAAAATTCTATTGAAGTGCAGTACTGGAAAATGATCAGCGACCAAAGGAATGGAATTTTCATCTTGGCACATTGAGAAGGTGTTTAATGAAGTCGAATATAATTTTTTTTTTTTTTTTTTTTTTTTTGTGGACAAAAAACCGGAATTCCAAACCATATATTTTTAGTGTTTGACAATAAAGTTTGACAATTGAATTGAATACAGTGTAATTACAGTATTATTACATCTTGCAAAAAAACACACACAAACCTACAAAATGCAAATATAAATTATTATCTGCATGAAAAAGAGTCCCAAATACGCCACTGATGGGGATTATACGATTAAAATAAAATCATTTGTTTTTCCGTACTGCAGTTTTCTGTCTGCAACACATCAGATTTTACAGGTACAGTTCACCTTCCAAATCGAGACCACAATGGGGCCTGAAAATTTAGGGTGGTCTCATGGTTTGTTCTTCGGTCTGGGAGGGTTAGCTTATAAAATACTGATGACTGTTATTTTGTTTTATTTATTTGTTTGTTTTTTTTAATAGTCTCAAAATAGAGGGTTTCGAATTGGATTGTGCACTACATGGTATATTCAATGGACTTTGAAATTTGGTAAAAATGGCTAAAAAGGCTGACACCCAGGAATACTACTTCAAAAAAAAAAAAAACCTTTTTAGTACATACCTAATGGAAATTATTTCTGAGCCTGAAGTCAGTTTCAACCCTACGAGATCAGAGACAGACGCAACAAGTGGATTGTTAGCAGCATCAAGAATACGCACTTTGGCCACTACCTCATTCTCAATTTGAACCTACGGCGAATAAACAAAACACACGTTACTGTTTAACTGTGGTAGTAGCCGTCTTCTTCGTAAGACACATGGCCATAATTGACAGGATCCATTTATAAAATCACTGATGGTGTACATTTGAGAGCCAACACTTACAATTATACTACACAAAGTTTGTAATTTTTGTGGTTTTTTCTGTTTTTATGTAAATTGAGTACATATATTTATATATATATATATAATGTCTTTAAAATTTCTATATTGCAAATGATTGTGTCTTTTTTTGTTAAGGTAGTACAACAATTTGGCAGGCCTTGCTCTTTCTATATAAGATTCAATTGTCGAAAATACTAATTCTCTGTATGCTGGTGAAGAGTAATAAGGAGACAGCATTCAATTTACCAAGTGTCGCATCGCAAAATGTGACGCGTTTTGCAAAACAAAAATTGCATACTATTTGCTAAACATAAAAAAATGCTCAAAATCGAACCCTGTATGGAGATTTTGAAAACGTAAATTTGTAGTATTTAAATCTCAATTATTGCTAAAAATTTAGAGTATTTTATGCTATTAATCTATAGACTATGTACAACATCGTAAAAAACATTCAAATCGCAATGTTATTTTTCAGTTTAGCTAGTTCAATACCTTGTCTACAACTGCTAGATCAATGCTTTCAATTCCAGCAACTTGCACTCTTGCTGATGCATGATGGGTCATTTCAAGGCAAAGGTCATATACAGTTACCGTTTGTATTCCGTCGTTGAGTGGCGACACCTATAAATTGAATTTTGAAAAAAGGAACATATATTATATTAAATTTTGTTTCCATCATTTTAAGATACCACATTGACAAAATGTATCTCATTATATTTAGATATGCAACAGTGGCATAACCAAGGGGGTGCGCACAGTGCCGGAGCACACTTCCTTTTTGTTTAAGAATGGAAAAAATAATTATCAATTAATGGAAATACATTTATGGTGTAGTCATAGCGATAGTCATCAGGGGCAGATCCAGAGATATCCAAAAGGGGGATTCTGAGGGGGCAAAAAGTGTGGAAAATTTAGACAACACTACCCTAAAGGGGTCCCGGCAAATTTTTTTGTTTTCTAGACGTTTTCTAGAGTTTAGTCTCTATTTTTGTTTTTATTTTATTTAATTTATTTATTTTCTTTTTTTTGGACATATTGTTATAAATGCATTTGTTAACAAGTCTCCCTTCTGTTCTTTATCCACTCTGTAATCATACAGCCCATAATTAGTCATAATTATGTATTGCTGTTGAGAATTTGCTGTTTAGGTTTAATACAAAACAAAAGTTCATTCAAAACTCACCTTTATGCATTTGTTTATAGCACTGTAAAACGACCATTGCAAGAACGCATTATAATTCAAATTTAAAATTATTATACTAGCATTATTAATTGAAAAAATTACCTTAACAATTCTTTTCTTGTCATCATACTTGATGGATGTTATATCTTTGACATTTTCCTTTATGAGAAAATGACCTGAGCCTCCAGTGATTGTTAACATTGCCTAAAAATTATATAAAAAAATAATGGCATGATTCCTGCAAAAATCAAATAACTAAATTTTTAAAGGTCATTAAAAAACAATAGTAAAACAGACTGCACAAGGCAATTACCTGTGACAGATATAACAGAACTCAAAACAATCCGTCAAAATGGTTTTTAGATTCAAACAAATACTGTATATCAATTTTTTTCCCACTCCCTTAATCTTTGCGATTTTTCCCGACAAAACGACTACCGCGAAAGATAAGAACGCACAAAAATCTAGAAATTCTGAATGATACTTGTGTCTTCAAAAGCAATACTAGGCCATAAACATAGCTAAAAAAAACTGGTAGTCCTCAATAACTGAGTGGAACTATATTTGGTTTTTTGTGCAGAATTTTTCAATCATTCAATCATATTTAAGTTAAGTGCAGCATTTTATAAATGACTGTCATATTCCTATTCTCAAATAAAGCTGTCTTGGGTTAACCAATACATCACACTTCACACAGCCAGAGTAGATTGGTACCAGCAGTGGTCTACAGCATTTTCATAGCTGAGCCTATACCTACGCCTACCTTAAGGTACAATAAAAATTGCAGCATTGCATTTCTTCTACATTACAAGTGTATGCCATTAGTTGATTATTAACTATTACAATCTTTTTATAAAACATATCAACGTTTAGGCCTACATTTTCTGCAAGATTTCTAACAAAAACAAGTTGCTTTAAAAAACCTTGGTCAAGCCTCCACACAGGAAATCTGAAGTAGGCCTGCCTAAGCTAGTCTAAAAATCAGTTGGGTAGGAGAATGCTAAAAGAAAAATCGAAAAAACCCACCAAATTCGGGAGCTCTAGCTATAATACAGGCTAAGAAAACATAAAGGTAGGTTTCTGCATAATGAGAAAAAACAATTGGAAACCGTAAAGTCTTGAAAAATATAAGGACGCGAAATATTTCCTATTGTAAAATCATGAAAATATAGGGCTAAGAAAACATGGGCTGTACAGTATTGCAACATCCATAAACTTGTCAAAAGATATCTGCAAACATAAATAATAGTCATGATTTACTCATTATCAATTTTATAACTGATGCAAGCGATTACATCAACTATCTAAAGTCGGGCACTTGCTGCGACGTACGACTGTCATACAACCTTCGTACGGCGGGTCTCACTATCTGCTCCCTGCGAGAGCTAGACGATGCAACGCTGTCTGCTGATTGTTGGTGGCAGTCTGAACAGATTGTCAATAAAAATGATCCACTGCGTAAGCGTAAGGACATTGCGTCCTCCAAACAACCACGAGTCCCCGGCTTGAAACGTGTCACTGAAGCAGTAGGATTACAAACCTTGTTTGATGGATGGTTAAAAATGGTGATAGTTTTCGGATCAAAGGTTGTCTCACCCACAAGCAACAAGCTAAGGAAGTCACTGAGAGCTGGTTCAATACGTTCCTAATAAAAGTAAAACATACAAACATCAACATATGGAACAAAAAAAAAAAACCCCACAAAATTGTTTTTTGATGGTAGGCATAATGTTGGCAAGAAACAGTGATAGCATGTCTACATATGGCAGGACCAATGATGGTAGACCCACAAATGACAGGCCCAATGATAGCAGGATCAATAGTCATATTTGACTGGTCTGTTTTTAACAGTTCTTTCTACTCAAACTGCACATGTCGTATTCGACTGGTTGCACGAGCAGCACAAACTCCTCACAAGAGCGGCTTGAATTTCTCGCTGTTTTTTAATGAGCACACTCCGAGCTCCTCGAAAAAGGACCGCTCGAATACGCCTATTGATAGTAGATTCAATAATGTAACACCAGAACCCATGGTAATAGACTGAATGATGATAGGCGCAAAAAGCAAGGCCCATTGAAAATAGACCAAAATAGATAATGGTAGATTAAAATGGCATGCCCAATGATGGTATGGTAGATAAAATGATGGTAAACCAAACAAAAGTAGACTAAATGATTAACAATCATTTGGTCACATCAACCGCATCTGTACAACTAACATTTCTGATTCAAATTAGTAAGGCCATGATATTTTTCATGGTTTTCTTTTGATTCGGTATTGCTGTTTCCAAGCAACAGGGCACAACCACATGATCAAATACTACATGTATGCAAAAAATTCATAAACTAAATTTCTGATGCATGGATGCACAGGCAAAGGCCATTGCAAATGTTCTTATTGCTTTACAGCATAGGAATCAATAATGGCAGACCAAATGATGGGAGGCACAATTATGTTACCTCAGCGTTGCTCACCTTTTGCTTAATACCCAGCTTCTTGAACATTGCAGCTCTGTAGCTATTGGTTGTGGCAGTCAGTGTTACTGAGCCTGGACGTGTCAACATCACCACCATCCCATGTGCTGTTAACAGATAAAGTGTTCAAGACTTAGTTAAAACGAAATTAATGTAATTTTCAGACAATCTGACTTTTCAGGATATATTAATATATAATTATTCAAACTTAATTATAGAGAAAGTGTAATTATTATATAAATATAAATATGAATTTCTTTGTTTTAAATTATTTTTTCTGATTATGGCACATCTAGAATTAAATTTGAATATAATTTTCTTTTTTCTCCCTTTTTTATATTAAAAAAATGGGGGTCCTGAACAAATTACTGAATATAAATATTCAGTAATTTGTGCCGGGAGAAGAGGTGGAAAAATGGGTGGTTGCACCCCTTTTCCCCCAAGATTTTAAATATTAATGTATGTAGCACACTTTACTCAAAAAATGAATGCATGGCCCACATGGCCCAACATGTAACACACGCCTGGCACGCACAAGTACCAGATATCAAACCAGATACCATCACCAAACTTTTACATTATTTTCTATTCTGTTTATTTTCTATTCTACTTAATATTTTTTTGTTTTAAATATTTAAAAATCCATATTTCATTAACTGTTCCAAAGTTTCTTGCCAAATGTGCTTTTTGTTTCTTAAAAAAACTGAATGTACAACATATCAATTTTTCCCCCCCTCCGGAACCTGGTTTTGGATATCCATAACTGAAGCTGCTTTGCAAACTAAGATGGAAAGCATGGTACATCCCCATCAAGATCTGTATAAACAGTCTGAGGTGTTGTCCAACGATGTCAGACCCATTGAAGGCATGTCAAAGAATGGCAGGCCTATGGATGGCAGGCTTGATGATAGCATGTCCACAGATGGCACTGAAGCTGCTTTGAAAACTAAAGATAGGGGAAGGGGAGCAAACCTTTCAATACTTTTGAGCCTGGCACATCCCCATCAAGATCTGTATAAACAGCCTGAGGTGTTGTTAAGGCGATATATTGCTTGTCCGTTGATTCCCAGGTGATCACTAAAGATGTAAAATTGTCAAACTGGCGACCAAGGCTATCTGCTGCAAACACCAGAATCATAAGTTTTCCCGACATTGGCACCGGGATCTTAAAGAGAAAATATAATAAAAAGAATGACTTTAAACATCTTACTAATTTGTAGTTATCTAACAGATTAATAAAAGGGCTCCTTTAGCATAAATGTTTTTACATTTTATTTAATATTGTAGTGAGGTGTTGTGAAAAAAATTTCCTGTTTTATGCCAGGTCAATTTGATATGTGTAAGAAAAAATAAAAATCTGGTTTCTGATTTTGATAAGAATTTCTTGATAGGGAATGTTCCGAGTTGATTTTACATTTGTTAACAGTGATTTTAATTCGCATTTGGTAACTATTTTTTAGAATTGATAGGAATATCAACACAAAGTTGGTGATATTTTGAGACAATTTTTTCTAAGTATATTTTCAGACATCTATTTTTAAAAATTATCTGCTGTGCTCAGAATTAGAGAACTTGATTCATAGACCCAAAATTTTACATTGTTATCTATCTCAGTATATCAGTAACACACTTTTTATGCCTGGTACAACAAGACTTATTTTGTGACAGCACCTATGAAATATAGGTCCAATGAGAAAGCAAAGATTCAGAATTAATAAAGTAAAACAAAACACTATACAATCTCTTATTTGGTAGTATTATTTCTTTTTTCTTTATGACTTGCTGTATAATTCTTACGGACCTGATTTGAGGAGTCCAAAGTCAACGGGCACGGAGGATCAAGAGCTGGCTGTGTTATCTGAGGTCGAAGATGAAGTGTCGCCGGAGGTGCGCAAGCAAACTGGACTGTTGTCATGGCAACTGCTGGAAACTGGTTTTTAGTAGCTGGATAATTACCTACTGTAACATTAAATGTTTGCTCGCAGAATTCGAGACATGCGACTTCAAAGACATGGTAGTTTTCTAAATGAATAAAAAAAAAAGGAATTGAAAAAATATAGGTGGTAGATTATTTGCACTGTTGTTGTGAGATCAGAATATTTCCATTTTCTGAAGGATTGATGAATTAATATTCTCCCTCTCTCTACACCCAGATGGGCAGAAGCATGCAGATGAAGTGTGCTTGAAAACCTGATCTCAAGATTAAGAAACAAGAACGTTTGCACTGCACCAAAACACAGCTTAAACCTTATACGAACCAATTAATCAGAGGAATTTTGCTAATTAACCTTAGGGCATGTTTTGTGGGGGGAGGAAAAATTGAAACCAACAGGATGACATGCATAGTCTTCACCATAATTTTTTTCATACTTTCGCTGTGTGTTGTTTACTTCTTTTGCAGCACGCACTGTAGCTCACAGGAAGTAAAATCAACTTCAACTTCTGTAGGTGATTGTCATTAAAATCGCCGGCCACTTACCAACGCTCACGTTACCATATTTTTATTAATTACACTTTACACTAGAAATGCATTCCAAATGCTGAATTTACCGTTTTTAAGAAAAAATGTGTTTTTGGTGTTAGTCAGCTGAAACATGCCCTTAAAAACAGAGCTATGTTGTTAACTTACTGTGTACACCCATGCTCTTGATTTGGTGAGCTAATACTGCATTTGGTTTTTCTGCCACTAGGTTTCGATAGTACTTTGATGGGTCTAGAACCCAGGGCTGTGGTCCACCAGAGAGCACGAGTCGCTTTGAAGATGCCAGGGTCACCACTGCTACATCACTAGGATCTAAAACCTGAACAGAATAGATTCAGAATGTTGAGGAAAAAAAAGGAAAATACCTAAAGGAAATGTAAATAAGGCATAGAAACTTACATATTGTCATGAAAACCAGCAATTTTGGTGTTCCCAAAGGCAATCTTAGCGTTCCATACTTGTTTATTGTAAACTTACTTCGTGCAGATGGGTTGACTAATATGCAAATTGGTCTTGGTACGGTGTTATGTGATGCTAGTGAGGGTTTTGTCTCAGTGTACTGCAGGTAGGCAGCCGGACATGTGTGTGCCGGTAGTAACCACAGTGGTGGTAAAATTTTAGTCTCAACGGTTGTGGAATCCGTTTGGGAGTTAGCCGAGGCTAACAGTGGCCTTCCTTGGTAATACACTGAAACAATTTACTCCTGGTTAGCCGTTGTGACAGCTTTATGGATAGGCTTGATTATCTAGACCAGTGTTTGTTGAGTATCGAGACGACTGTGGATGCCATGTTGTGTATCGTCGCTTCATTCAAGCCAAGTCTGTTCAAACGTGTATACCAGACGAGCGGAGCTGTACGCGTCTGAGGTCGTTCATTTCAGAGGAATTGACTTGTGTGAAAATAGACCAGCGGAGCTGTACGCGTCTTTTAGGATTATTCAGTGTGGGAAGCGTGTCTGGTCGTTTACTTGCAAGTATACTCATGAGACCTTTTTCTTATTATGCCATGGCTTTATTTTGTTAAATCCATTCATAGATTATTGGTAGATGAGTTGCCTCTCTTCTACAGTGCGAATGGTACCTAGGTTGTGTGGGTTAAGTATTTAATAAATTAGTTATTTTAAATTGTTTTGTATATTGTACTTTGTTCAGTTGTCTAACTCGCAGGCACATAAGAGGCAGCTTCCACTAGACTTTCGTGACATAAATGGGTGCTCGTCCGGGAGAATTGGCTTTTCATTGTGTAAAGTAAAATAAAAATTTACTATAAATATTTAGATGTTATGATGTGTCGAAAAGAGTTACACAATTGAGACAAAGTGATTGTATTTTGCTCTTATATCTTTGTATGTTATTTGATGAGATTGAGATATAGATTTAACAGATTTATTTTGGTAGTTGATAGTGCACAAAAACCATGGCTACTCCGGTAGATATTGACAAATTGAATATTGGGAATATTGGGCCATTCAGCTTGCTCCTTTGTTATCCGGTAGGGCTTTGCTTGTGTGTGCACCCTTGAGATAGAGTTTGCACACAATTATGAGATACTGAAACGCGAATTGTTGAGAGTTATAGACTAACAGAAGCCGGTTATAGAGAAAAGTTTAAATTTTCGGCTCCTGAAGAATTTGAGTCTGCTGCCCAATGCTTGTCTTGCATTGGTAGTTATTTAGATCGTTGGATTTGTTGTGCAGGTGTTAAACAGACCTATAATGACCTGAGGGAATTTGTTATTAAAGATCAGTTTTTGTCCAAGGTTCCCGAATCATTAGCAGTACATCTTAGAGAAAAGGTAGATTTAGATGACTTTGCAAAGGTTGCCGATGTATACATAGATGCTCATGGGGGTTGGGGAAAGCTAGATAATTTAACCAGTAAAATCAATGCTCAGCAAAGGAAAGAAACTAATCCGAAATTCAAAAGGCAATCGTGCCACAGAACCGTGGAAGTTACAAAGGTAACAATTATAGTAATTTAAAAATTCATAATAATACCCATAATGGAAGAGATAAAAGTAACATAGGTAGATCGCCCTCTAATAGAAAATGTCATGATTGCCATGAGGAGGGTCACTTTTGGCGTCAATGTTCTAAGGCTCCTAAAGATTTTGCACCTATGCTAGCAATGGTGGTTGAAGTAATGAGGGAGGAAAGGGCTCCAGATATGATGCCAATCCTAAGTACAGTTTGCGATAAGTTTGATAGAAATTTGCCCGTGTATGATGGTTTCATTGGGAATAAACAGGTCCGGTTGTTACGAGACACTGGGTGTAATGGTATCGTTGTTAAAAGTTCGTTAGTTGAACCTAGGTCTACGACCGGTCAAACAAAGTCCTGTGTTCTTATTGATGGGTCTGTTCGGAAATTTGCTGTTGCCCTTGTGCACATTGATATGCCTTTTCTAGTGGGAGAAGTTCATGCAATTTGCATGGAAAGACCATTGTATGACTTGATTGTAGGTAACGTAGAATCTGTTAAAATCCGGTCATCCCAAATCCTCATTGGAGAAAAACGAATGTCCATGAAAGTATGGTAGATAATAATAATGGTGAGAGTAAAGACATTGTAGTAAATGCTGTGGAAACTCGAAATCAAGTAAAAAAAAAAACCTAACACTAAACATAAACCATTAATTGTGAGTGATATTTTAGGTAAAATTATTACCCCGCAAAAGCTTTCTGAAGAACGAATGTCCGAAAAGTCACTTAATAAATTAATAGAGCATGCTCGGGAAGCGAGACAGTTTGAATGTAAAAACGGTGACAGTTTCTGTTACAAGATCAAGGATAAAATTTTATATCATTCGTACCATAGTAGGAATCGGTGCACTGACCAAGTAGTTGTTCCGTCTAAATTCTGTTGTGACATAATGAGACTTGCGCACGAAAGCATTTTAGGTGGTCACCAGGGTATAAGTAGAACCGTGGGTAAGATAACTTCAAATTTTTACTGGGCTGGTATTTTGCTGATGTCAAGAGGTTTTGCAGGTCATGCGACATTGTCAACGGGTTGTTCCAAAAGGTCGGGTTACTAGGGTCGTTGTTGATATTGTCAGTACGATATATCCATGTACAGAAAGGGGTCATTGTTATATTATAGTATTGGTTGAATGCTACTCGCTATCCAGAGGCTGTCCCTGTTAAATCTATTGAATCTGAAAAAGTGGCTGAAGAATTATTTAATATTTATTCACGCTTGTTTTTTCCCAGGAAAGTACTTACAGATCAGGGTACGCAATTTACTGCTATTGTGACTAAAGGAATAAATCGCTTGCTGTCCATAAATGCTATTACTACTACCCCATATAATCCGAAATGCAATGGTCTCGTTGAGCGCTTAAATGCTATGCTTAAGTCAATGTTAAAAAAAATGTGTCAAGAAAGGCCCCGTGACTGGGATAGGTATTTGAATGCCTTGTTATTTGCATATAGGGAGGTGCCGCAAGAAGCCACTGGCTTCTCACCTTTTGAATGGTCGCCAGGTCAGAGGTCCTTTAAGTATCTTGAAAGAAATGTGGATTGGTGAGTTTGAGTGTGATGAGCAAGGTGTTGATACTTTTCAGTATGTCATTGATCTGAAAGAGAGATTGCAAGAGACTTGTAAGTTGGCTCAAGAAAAAGTGAGATCACAAAAGGAGCGTCATAAAGCTTTGTATGACAAGAAAACTAGAGTGCGTCAGCTTGATGTAGGAGATGAGGTACTGTTGTTGTTGCCGTTGGACCATAATAAACTATTGATGCAGTGGCGTGGTCTGTTTAAGGTGATTTCTAAAAAGAACGAGTTCAATTATGAGATTGATCTAGGTAATCGAACAAAAACTTATAACATTAACCTACTGAAAATGTATTTCAGGAAAGAAGTAGGATTAGATTCAGCTGTTGGTGCATGTGTGGTTGAAATTGAAGAAGCATGTGAGGATGGTTTTTCAGCGGTTCCATTTTTGTCTGGAATGGTAGAAATGGAGAAAAGCGAGGATGACGATGTCAATGATGTCGGCCATGTGGTTCATCTGCCGTCGGTAAAGGCCACCCAGTCTTTTCGTGATGTTGATGTCAATAATGAATTGAGTGTTGAACAAGTCAGAAGGGTGAGACGTTTGTTAGCGAGTTACAAAGACGTCCTCACTGATGTTCCTGGCAGAACTAATTTGGGTGTGCATGACATTAAATTAGTTGATGATGTACCTGTTAGACTGATACAGATGCCAGCGATATTGGTATTGCAGCAGTGCTATTGCAGGAAAAGCATCCGTTTGGGAGTTAGGCGAGGCTAACAGTGGCCTTCCTTGGTAATACACTGAAACAATTTACTCCTGGTTAGCCGTTGTGACAGCTTTATGGATAGGCTTGATTATCTAGACCAGTGTTTGTTGAGTATCGAGACGACTGTGGATGCCGTGTTGTATATCGTCGCTTCATTCAAGCCAAGTCTGTTCAAACGTGTATACCAGACGAGTGGAGCTGTACGCGTCTGAGGTCGTTCATGTCAGAGGAAGCGACTTGTGTGAACATAGACGAGCGGAGCTATACGCGTCTGAGGTCGTTCATGTCAGAGGAAGCGACTTGTGTGAACATAGACCAACGGAGCTGTACGTGTCTATCTTTGGGATTATTCAGTGTGGGAAGCGTGTCTGGCCGTTTACTTGCAAGTATACTCATGAGAACCTTTTTATTTATTATGCCATGGCTTTATTTTGTTAAATCCATTCATAGATTATTGGTAGATTAGTTGCCCCTCTTCTACAGTGCGAATGGTACCTACGTTGTATGGGTTAAGTGTTTAATAGATACTTGCTTTATTTTGTTAAATCCATTCATAGATTATTGGTAGATGAGTTGCCCCTCTTCTACAGTGCGAATGGTACCTACGTTGTATGGGTTAAGTGTTTAATAGATACTTGCTTTATTTTGTTAAATCCATTCATAGATTATTGGTAGATGAGTTGCCTCTCTTCTGCAGTGCGAATGGTACCTACGTTGTGTGGGTTGAGTGTTTAATAAATTATTGTTATTTTAAATTGTTTTGTATATTGTACTTTGTTCAGTTGTCTAACTCGCAGGCACATAAAAGGCAACTTCCACTAGACTTTCGTGACACTTATAATAAAGTTGTATTACACCTGTTTTTATTGGCAGACGTCTGCTGTGAGCATCAAGGTCACACAATAAGAGCAACAGTTGATAAAAGATAACAAAAATTCTTGCAATTATGTAACAATGCTGATAGTATACTGATTATCTGATACAGTATTAGGATTGTTAAAATATTTATAGGCCTAAAAAAACACTGGTTTATAGATTAGAAACAGTAAAACAGTAATGAATTTCAACTTTTACAATACTGGGTTGTACACAGAAAAAAAAGGGTGGGTGTTTTCTCTTATACACATCT